>NC_083345.1:99618106-99714838 GCF_019175385.1 Lycium barbarum | reverse complement strand
AATTGATCACCACATCCCGGTCATTCTCTCGTGTATACTTACCCATTTTCCATCAGGTTTACTCTCCCGAATCCTCAACTGATCGAGGATATGTGCCGACGTTACCGGATTTGTGTAGGGCAAATTGCTCCGCAAGTATGGCGACTCGTTTATTGCATTCAGTTTCTTGCCGACATGGCCAGAGTCCCATTTACTCTAGACCATTTAATCCATATTTATATACCCCGAGTCATTCGTGGGGGCATTATACACCTGATCCCAAGGGGCCCTCGGGACCTATCGACCCCGAAGATGACTATGATCGGGGATGGTTGCATCGATTCTTCGTCATGAGAACGGCCTAATTGCAACATGCCAACCCCGTTCCTTTACCGGAGGAGTGAAATCCCGAACCAATTGTTGTTGAGCCCGAGCTCCTGCCCAGGATATTTGAATGGCTAACTGACGTGTTGGGTGCTGCTGAACACGTAGGCCGCTCCTGGAGGGATTTGGGCCCAATTGGATGGAGGGGCAAGAACCACGGTAAATCTCAGTTTTTTGCTACCATCATATAACAACTTTTTTTAATTTATTTTATTTTTTATCTTGCTTCTCCTGTGTCAGGGCTTCTGGTGAAGAAAGCTTCGAAGGCAAGGGCTGCTCAAGTAAGATCCGAGAACACAATCGAAGGAAGTTCATCTGGTTCGACTAGGGTGCCGAAGAGGAAGGACATACCGGAGGCATCAACAGGAGGTTCGAGAATTGGTGCTAGGGTAAGATCTCGAAGGATCTCTGGAGGGGGGTCCTCCGGGAAAGGTCCTACACCGATCGTGGAGATCGATGATAAAGAGGATGTTGTGCCCCCGACTGATGCTCCCCCAGCTCGAACAACGGAGATTATTCTCAAAGTGATCGCCCGCTTTCGAGCAGAGAATGATCAACTTAAAGCGGCCTTATTGGGGAACAGTGATCAACCCAAGACCAATGAGGCATAAAGCTCGGGATTTTTAGCTTTTGCTTTGTTCGATCTTTTCGACCGCTAGTTATAATTTTGTACGGTCGCTTAGATCGGCGTAGATTTGTTAATTTCCTTTGTACGATCTTTCAGACTGATGTCAACTTTTCTACTCGAATGTTCAATGGAACCGTCTTATGAATTTATTAGTAGTTCAATTTTTGTCACCGCACTTAATTATTTTTCTCGGAGGGGCTCGACTTAAATGCGATTCATCGGGAATATGCGAGAAACCCAAACGTTGCATCACGTCATTTCACTGACACGAGGGATGCTTCGGTTCCTAGTTGGTCGCTTCGCGGCACGTGTCAACTTGTGACTGGTCGGGCAAAAGGTGTTAAATGGGAAGCATTTTGCTTCTCTTATATATAACTTTGCATTCCCTTTCCTTCTCATTTCTTCCTTCCCAATTTGATTTCTTACTAACAGAATCGTTCTAACACAACAATTCAAAGATTCAATACCACATTTTCTCCAAAAGCTTAAGAACAAGCATTAGTTCTTCGTCAGTTCGTGAAGAAACTGTCAAAAATAGCCTCTTGATCTTCATCCCCTTCTTGTTTGTTCTTTCCCCTTCTTCACGTCCCTTTCTCCGTTTGGTTTAATACTCAAAGCTTCAAAATATGGCCTCAAGTCCTAGGCGTTCATCATCACGAGAAAACACTCCATCCGATTCCCTTCGTGCCCCCAGTGTTGCTACCTGTGCAGAGGCCGAAGTAATCCTTTATGAACCCCGGGGATAAGATGCAATGCCATCAGCTTTCAACTTCAATTTCGAATTTACTTTAAAAAGCCCCCAAAGGGAGACAACGCGGACCGAGGATATGACGTCCGATGTTATCCTTTGGCTATCACTGAGGCTCTTATACCATAAGTTCGAGCTGACTGTGGTTGGGACGTAAGTCTGACACCTCCAGCTACTGGCGAGTGGCGGTACGGCCCTACGAATATTGTGATCTCAGGCCCTGAAGAAGACATGACCACGTATAAGGAGGGGTATTCGAGTGTGTACACCTTCCTCTTTACGTTTAATCTGGACTTTTCAATTGACGAGGTCATTCTAGATATGTGTCGAACATATGAATTATGCCTTGGAAAAATTGGACTGAATGTTTGGCATGTTGTTACATGCATTCGGCTCTTGGCTAACGAGTTCAATGCTCCGTTTACGCTTGATCATTTGATCCGGCTTTACTCTCCTCGTTTCTTTCACGGGGGAAATGTGAAAGTGCTAAAGCGTGCAAAGTACCCCATACTTTCTAGTGTGGATGATAAGGATCGAGGGTGGTTGGTGCGATCCATCCGTGTCAAGACCGAGGAGATTATTTCTCCGAGCCATCGCCCCTTCCCCGAGAAATGGAACAAATGACGTAAGCTATTTTAACGCTATACCCCGTTAGTTTATTTTTGCATTTTTATGTATTTGTTTTGCCTTGCAGCCTGAAAGTGGATTCCTCGGGTCATCGATGACCTCGTGGACTGGCTTGAGAATCTCATGGCTCAGTGCCTGCATCAACTACGATGTTGGGCCAAACTGTCGAAGGGCAGATGGGTGGTGAAAAGTCACGGGGGTGAGTTTTTTTCGGCAAACTCATTTTTCTTTTAAACTCCATTTTTTTGTAGTGAAACGGAAGATGACCCAACTAAGGGATCCTCCACCCACCTCTCCGAGAGGAAGTTCAATGTTCGACCCAGCTAATTCTGAACAGCTCATAGCCGAGGTAGCTCCAAGTAGAAAACGGAGTAGATCTTCCAAACCCTCTACTTCTAAATCCCTTAAAATAAAGAAACCGGCCACGAATTTAGGTGGGCCTTCACGGACTCTAAGAGACGAGTCGGACGAAAACTTCCTGGTCACTGTCCGAGTGCGCCAAACCGCACCACTTGCACCTGCGGCTATTCCTACCATGACCGGCACAGAGATGCTACCTGTAACCCTTCCATAGGGACTACCCGATGCTGCCTTCGAACAGCCCGTCCAAAGCCCGATCAGGATTGCCGGTGATGTCATTACTGTCGACGATAATCAGTCCGGAGGGGAACCTGTCGTGGATATTGCAAATGTCCCCGGGACCTCTTCCCCCACATAGGGAGGATCTTGAGCGAATGTTGGGTGAGGCTTTCTCGATAAATGTCGTTAGGGCTGCCCCTTCGGGTTTTAACCTACCAATTCCCCAAGGCAGGAGACGGCCTATGCATGTTACTGAATCAGGTTCTCAGCCCCATCTTGTAGGCACGTTCCCTGCCCTAAGTGTCGACCCGAGGAGGATACGGTCTGCCGTTGTTTCTGTGCTGGAGGACACACATTTCCTCTCTCGTCTGGTTGGTGTGGCCAGATACCTTCGTCCATTAGTCTCCCAAGAGGATCATGAAAAGATGAACGAGGTATCATGGCTATGTCTCTTAAACGAGAGCATGCATGCTAATAACCAGGTATGTACTGGTTATTTTCTCAATGCCCCACATATTTTATTTTGCCTCCCATTTAACATGTTCTTAAATACAGGTCGTGGTCTTACTTCATGAGGGATTTCTTCGGGGTTCGAGGGAGTGTGCTGAGTTGCGGAGTCAGGTGGATGATGCTCGAGGTCAATTGGATGTTCAGGGCCGAGAAACTTAGAAGTTCGAAACCCTGCTTCGTGATGCCGAGAGGAAGCTCTCGGAGTCCTAGAATGCCGCCGTCCTTAAGGTTGAAATCGATACTATTAAAGATGATCTAAATGTCTCCAAAGCTGAACTCGAGTTGGCAATAACTGAACTCGCCATTGCCAGGGAAGAAACCCTCCGAGTGAGAAATGAACTGGCATCCTTGGGTGAAAAGTATATCATCCTTCAAGTGGAAAAGGACCGGCTGGCCATGAAGGCCGATATCTCTTCCAAGGCTTTTGAGGAGCGGGTAGCGGCCATTTCCGAGGTGAGGCAGGAGCTTGACACTCTTAAGGCCAGATTTGGCAGGCTAATGGTTGATTCCTCTACACGGGGTGAGGCTCTGAAAGCGTCCCAAAAGGCAGCGGATAAGCAAGCCAAGGCTACGAAGGATCTTGCCACTCAACTGGAACAATCCTTGGTTGCTCGTCATCGTATTCAGGAGCAGACCGTTGCCAATGTAGAAGCTGCCACTACCCGTTCCATCCTCAAGGCTAAGCACATGAAGTGGTTGACTCAGGTTCATACCCTCCGTGAGATCCAGGAATAAGGCCCCGAGTGTATTGGGGACAAAATCACTAAGGCCAAAGAGATGGAAGCAAAAATGAACAGGGCCCTTAACGATGAAAGCTCCGGAGAAGACCCTTTGAATTCTAAAGAACTTGCCTCCTCGGGAGAGGAGTAATATAACCTTTTTGTTTTGGACTCGACATGTTTCAAGCCAATAGGATTTTGTAAAAGGTTTGGCAGGATTTGGGCCGATGTAAAAAATTGACTCGGCGTATTTTGGCCGGTATATATAACTTTTTGTCTGGTTATTATAAATTTACATTCACAAGTTCGGTCATCTTCGCATCAATGTGTTGAATATTTTTGGCCGATATGTTTTGGGGCCTTGACTTTATTTTTACTCCGAGTTCCTTAGGTTGTTTTGGTTCGGTCGCGCCTTTTTTGGAAAGTTGTAAGATGCATCGAAGTTCAATAAATGAAAAAAAATTAACCGAAGTGTTCTTATTTCGCAATCATAATGGTTACATAGTCCGAGATCGACTCATTCGGTTGTTTGGCCTTCACAAATAACCTATCTGGGCACGACTCATTTGGTCGTTTGGCCCTTACAAATAGCCTATCCGAGCACGACTCATTCGGTTGTTTGGCCCTTACAACTGATATAATAATAACAATGCCCTTGGCTCAACCTATCACGGGGTCATGCAAAATTTGGAACACTTTCGTTGTTATCGGGGAGTCCCCAGTCCCAGCTTGTAGCCAGTCTTCATCATAAGTAACACGTTGTATATTATTGCCTCAATAAAAACCTCGCCGGAAAACCCAAGTTGGGACAAAATCGGGCTTAAGGAAAAAAGAGTGCAACATGTGTTTTCTGACCCGTTATTAGCTCATTGTACCATTACCTACAAAGGTAACTAAGAAATTCGAGCAATTCAACAACGATGTTAAACCGTACCTTAGAAATAGTATCTCTTCAGGTGTGCTACGTTCCAATTGTTCGGCACCTGTTGTCCGTCCATTGCCTCGAGCTAGTAAGAACCTTTGCCCGTTATTCCGATGACCTTGTACGGTCCCTCCCAATTTGGTCCGAGTTTTCCTTCGTTGGGGTTTTTCGTATGCAAGGTCACCTTTCGAAGGACTAAGTCCCCGATTTGGAAATGTCGGATTTTTATCCTTTGGTTGTAGTACCTGAACATTCATTGTTTTTGGGCCGCCAAACGGACTAGGGCGGCTTCGCGCTTTCCCTCCATTAAATCTAGCTTTATAGCCATTGCTTCATCATTCATATCCTTTGTGGTATGTTGAAATCCGAAGCTGGGCTCGCCTACTTCTACCGGGATTAGGGCCTCCATGCCGTATATGAGAGAAAATGGTGTTTGGTAGGTGCTTGACTTCGGGGTTGTTCTGTACACACATAATATCTCGGGGAGGTCTTCCCTTACGTTCTGAATGATGATTTTGTTTGTGGATTCTGCTTGTTCGTTTGCACTCGGGTGATACGGAGTTGACACTATTTTCTTTATCTTCAATCCTTCGAGAAAATCGTTTACCTTGGCCCCTATGAATTGACGGCCATTGTCACATGTGATCTCGGACGAGATGCCGAACCAGCAAACGATGTGCTCCCATATGAAATTGATGACCTCTTTTTCTCGGATCTTTTGAAATGTCTGTGCTTCAGCCCACTTAGAAAAATAGTCAGTCATAAATAATATAAAGCGAGCCTTACCTGGTGCTGATGGTGGGGGATTAACTATATCTAATCCCAACTTCATGAACGGCCACGGGGAAAGTACCGGGTGAAGCAATTCACCCTGTTGGTGTATCATCGGGGCGTGTCTTTGACACTGGTCACTTTGCAAACGAAGCTTTTCGCATCCGTTTCCATATGTTCCCAATAGTATCCATCCCGAATCAGCTTTCGTACTAATGACTCGGCTCCGGAATGATTGCCACATGTTCCCTCATGTACCTCTCGCATAGAATAGTCAACTTCATCGGGACCTAAGCATTTGGCGAGGGGGCCATAAAAGGAACGCCGGTACACCTTACCATTGACTATGCAGTACCTTGCCACTTTAGTCCGTAATGTACGTGACTCCTTCGGATTCGAGGACAGCTTTCCATCCGTCAGATAATCCATGTGTTTATTTCGCCAATCCCAAGTCATGCTTATTGCGTTGACTTCGACCTGATAGCTTTCAATAACCGAACTCATCAACTGCACCCGATTTTAGTCTTTCGGCTTCGACCGAGGAACCAAGGTTTGCAGGTTTTCCAAAGCATCTGCCTCAATATTTTGTTCTCTCGGGGTATGTTGTACCGTCCACTCTTTAAACCGGTGTAAGACCACTTGAACCTTCTCCAGATATTTCTGCATTCTATCTTCTTTTACCTGGAAAGTCCCATTAATTTGGTTCACGACCAGGAGGGAATCGCATCTTTCTTCAATGACCTTAGCTCCCAGTCCTCGAGCCAACTCAAAACCTGCAATCAAGGCCTCATACTCGGCTTCATTGTTAGTCAATTTCGAGGATGTTTTTATGGATTGTCGTCTTACATCTTCGATTGGGCTTCTCAGCATGATCCCGGGTCCGGGCCCTTTTACGTTGGACGCGTCATCCCTATGTGGGGTCCACACTCCGGTTGTTTTACCCAAGGCTAGTCCTAATTCTTTTTCAACCTCGGGTATCATTGCGGGCGTGAAATCTGTCATGAAGTCTGCCAAGATCTGAGACTTTATGGCTGTTCGGGGTCGGTACTCGATGTCATACCAGCTGATTTCCACCACCCATTTTGGTAACCTATCGGATAACTCCGGTTTATGCATTATATTTCATAACGGGCAAGTTGTTATTACACATATGGGGTGACATTGGAAGAATGGTTTCAACTTTCTAGATGCACTCAACAATGCTAATGCAAGATTTCGAGGTAGGGATAACACTTTTCGGCGCCCAAAGTCCTACTAACATAATAAATCGGAAATTGTGTACCTTTTTCTTCTCGGACAAGAACACCGCTTACCTCTATTTAAGGTACGACCAAGTATAGGTACAACTGCTCATCGGCCTTCGGTGTGTGCAACAAAGGCGGGCTTGACAGGTGGTGTTTCAATTCATCTAAGGCTCGTTGACACTTGGGTGTCCACACGAAGTCATTCTTTTTCTTGAGTAGGGATAAGAAACGGTGACTTCCGTCGGAGGATCTGGAAATGAATCTACTTAACGTCGCGATTCTCCCGGTCAGTCTTTGCATACCCTTGACATCTTCGATCACTTTGATGTTCTCGATGGCTTGTATCTTGTCTGAGTTGATTTCTATTCCTCGGTTGACACCATGAACCCCAGAATCTTCCCAACCCTACTCCGAAGGCACATTTCTCCAGGTTCAGCTTCATGTTGTACTTGCGCAGGACATCGAAGGTTTCATGCAAATGCTTTAAATGGTCCTCTGTTTCCAGGGACTTAATGTCACACCCTAATCCCGCTAGGGTGTGATGGGCACCCAACCCTTACTTAGAGCCGAGCGAACCCTCTGACTCTTAATACACACATAACCTCTTTGAACCTTTAAATCAAGTAAACATGAAATACATAGTAGGCTTTCAGAAATATTCTTTTTCTTTGTTCTTAAATCAACAAAATCTGTAATCATATGGAATTTATCACATAACACAAAATGACACATCGGCTGATGGAGCCGCTTACAAAACTGACATTCTATACCCACAACTCTGTCTGCAAAGTCTCTAACATTAATCAGACATCATAGCACACACACTCTGACTCGGCAGCACTCCAGGAGCAAGTGGAGCTTTCCAACTCCGCTGGAACATCTTCTGTAATAGCTTCAACTCATGTGGGTGTACCTGCGCGGCGTGAAACGCAGCCCCCGAAGAAAGAGGGGTCAGTACGGAAAATGTACTGAGCATGTAAGGCATAGAATACAGAAAACGGAACCATAATCGAAACAAGCAGTACAAAGGTAAGTACATCATTCAGAGTACCAACATGCTTATTTTCCAAACACAAATCGTATATGCCGAAGTCATATGTCAGAAGGAGTACAGCAAGTAAGTAAATCATCCAGAGTGCCAAAATGCTTACTTTCCAAACACAGACTGTGCGTACTGACATCATATGTCATCACCTACATATCATCATATACAGATATACATATAACTGATAGTGCTGTGGAACGTACAGCCCGATCCATATGTAATATAATAGTGCCGAGGAACGTACGGCCCGATCCATATATATATAACATATACTGCCGAGGAACGTTCGGCCCGATCCATAAATATAATATATACTGCCGAGGAACGTTCGGCCCGATCCATAAATATATTATATTGCTGCGGAATGTGCAGCCCGATCCATACATATATTATATTGCTGCGGAACGTGCAGCCCGATCCATATATATATTATATTGCTGCGGAACGTGCAGCCCGATCCATATATATTATATTATTGCCGACATCATATATCAGAAGAAATACAGAGGGTAAGTAGCTTATCCAGAATATCAGAATGCTTACTTTTTGAAACACAAATGATGCATATCAAAGTCATGCATAGGGCACAGGAACATGGTCGCCACTCCTGTCTCTGGCGCCATAACACATCATACTCTAGAAGACTTCATATCTCTGAACATCTTCGTCACATAACACATCATAGCATATACACGGTACCCGGGACATATCATACTCCGGGGAACTGGACACATCATACTTCGTAACATATACACGGTACCCGGGGACCGGACATATATACACGGTACCCCGGAACCGGACACATCATACTCCGGAATATATATATGGAACCCGACCCTCAAGCAAGGGACTCAGCGAACCATACGCACGATACATACCGGCCCGGGACTCGATGAAGGAGCCAATGACACATGCACAAGCAGAGTAGTGAGAAACTATATGCATATAAATCAATTTTGAGACTCGATGGACAAGTACGCTTACCGACACCTGAAGGCTCAGAAACAGGTTTCGGATCAATCCGATTTAGTATAAGAAAGTTATGAGCGTTTGAAGTACAGAACCTTCTATGAACGTTTCAGAAGCCGTTTTTGGAAAATCAAAGCAACAACCATATCAAGTACCTTTCGGATATCGTTATGGATCAAATCAAATATAACTTTTGGAACCATATGTACGTGAAAGTTACGGACATTTTTACCACAGAACTTTTACAAACATTTCAAAGCAAATCCGAGATCTTTTACGAAAGTTAGGGACATTAAAACTTACAGAACTCTTTTAGAAACACAATTCTTTATGCTTATCTCGTTATTCAATCATATAATAAGCTCGATCATATCAGACATACTTATATCAGAAGTGAATCAGAATCATAGAAAACCTCAGAAACATATCAAACAGAGCTTCGGAATCATGGATACATATCAAAACCATATGAAGTAGCTTATTTATTTATTAATCATACAATAGACTCAACCATACGAAACATTCTCATGACAAAAGAGAATAAGCATCATAACCGAGCTCGGAATCAAAGAGTAGAGTTACCCCAAGGCGCGTGTCAGGTCATACCTTACTTAGCTCTAGGACATGCCAAAAGAAAGAAGGGGTAAGTCTTACATACCTGTTCGACCGCTTATAAGCTACGCTTATTCGTCCAAGCTTGTAAGTCTACATTTAAAAGGAATTTATGCTAATGTTATCCTTTTCATCGCACATTTGTACCATATTTCAAATCATACTATTTTATATTCTGCCGAAAATCGGGCAGCATCTCCCCTGTTTATATGCCTAGCCCGAATTCTCAATTCAGCAACCAACAACAACAACAACAATACCAACATTAATCATAATATTTCCAATACCAACGTATGCCATAAAACAACCCACACATTATTTTCTAAATTCCTCAACCAACCAAATTTGCGATATAACTATTTAATAATTTTATTTCCGTAAGGGAGTCGAAATTAATACTAACAACATCAATAATGACATCCTCCACATTCTACAAGTTGCATACTTTTATTTTCATTCAAAATTCTCTTCAAATCTCATTCCATAATTCACAACGCCAACAAACGAATTTATCACACTATTTTCTCCGTTCTAGTTCGGTAGAACTCTAAATAAACTTATTAGCAATGAAAAGGAACCTTAATCTTACCTCAAGTGTGCAGCCACCACGTCCACCCCTTCTTTTTGGTTGATTTTTAGCTCAAATTGGAGCCAACGCAACGTAGAACACTTTTCTCTTCACGGGCTTCGGGATTCGGGGCTCAGATTTTGGTCAAAATTGATCTTTTCTCTCTAAGCTCTCTTCTCTCTTTTTCTCCAGAATTTTCTGGGTGTTGTGTCCTGAAAAATGAGGAGAAAAGGCTGATATATCACTTAAATAAACATGGGTCATGGGCCTAACCCGGTTGGGCCTAACCCACTGACCTTTCTGACTTACAACGTCCATATCTCCTTATCCCGACGTCGCCTGTGGACCCACGACCTATGGTTGGAAATATAATTCAATTATATACAACTTATATTTCTTGGTATTTTTTCAAATTCCAAACTTATGATACTGTAGTTTCCCCTCGAAGTCAGATCACCCGGAAACGTTACTTAAAAATATTTGTTTGGAGGACTTTCACTTTGATTTGGATCAAGGGTCCTTCTTGAGTTGTGTTTGACTTCACATATGTGATTCATATAACTTGTCACGTGTTCCTAAAAAATCTCGATGTGTGGGCCCCATCTCCGCTTACGAATAATCCGACGTACAAAAAATACGAAATATAATACTATCAACGTGAGTTTAAATTATGTAGTAACAACGTGATTGTCAATGTTTGAGGAAGCACGTGTCATGCTCAGGATCTGAAAATGCGGGGTATAACACTTAACTAGCATGTCGTCAATATAAACTTCCATCGTTTTCCCTATTTGTTCTTCGAACATTTTGTTAACTAGGCGTTGATAGGTAGCTCCGACATTTTTTAATCCGAAGGGCATTACGTTATAACAACAAGTTCCATACCGAGTAATAAAAGATGTTTTATCCTGATCTTCCGGGTTCATTTTGATCTGATTGTACCCAGAGTATGCATCGAGAAAACTCAGCAGGGCGTGTCCTGCCGTCGCATCTATCATACGATCGATGTGTGGCAAAGGAAAAGAATCCTTCGGACACGCTTTATTTAAATCTTTGAAGTCGATGCACATTCTAAATTTGTTACCTTTGGTACGACGACTACTTTGGCTAACCAATCCGGGTATTTGACCTCCTGAATGGATCCTATTTTTAATAACTTTGTTACCTCTTCTTTGACAAATGTGTGCTTGACTTCCGACATTGGCCTTCGTTTTTATTTGACCGGGCGGATACTCTGATCCAAGCTCAAACGATGAATGGTCACTTCCGGTGGGATTCCTGTCATGTCTAAATGGGACCATGCAAAACAATCTGAATTAGCTTTAAGAAATTAAATTAACTTATTCCTGATCTCCGGGGTGAGTCCCGTGCCTAGGATTACCTTTCTAATCGGGAGATGAACGAAGAGGACAACTTGTTCCAGTTCTTTTATTGTTGACTTCGTTGCATCAGATTCGTCCGGCAGTACGAAGGATCTTGGCACACCGAAATCATCTTCCTCGGCCACCTCATTCTGTGATTTTTATTTGGTCTTTTTGTTCGCAGCCGAAGCCTTAGTGCGGTTTACTGTATCGCCTTTGGTGCCAGTTCTTTCGGTACAGCTTCCTTGACTGCGAACATTTCTTTGGCAGCGGGCTGTTCTCCACGTATTACTTTTATCCCGTCGGGGTTCGGGAATTTTAGCATTTGATGTAATGTGGAAGGTACTACTCTCACCATGTGTATCCAAGGTCCCCCGAACAGGGCGTTGTACTTCATTTCTCCATCAGTGACGTAGAACTTGGTGTGTTACACGACCCCGACTATGCTCACGGGTAGTGTGATCTCTCCTTTATTGGTTTCATAGGCCATATTGAATCCGTTCAAGACCCTGGCCATTGGTATGATTTGGTCTATCATGCCGAGTTGTTCGACGACCTTCCATCGAATGATATTCGCCGAGCTACCTAGATCAATTAAGATATGATTAACGTGAGCTTTAAAAATAAGTACTGAGATTACCAGGGGGTCATTGTGAGGCTGAGTGATGCCTTCTACTTCCTCATCATTGAACGAACTAAATCCGTCTAGTATATAGTCCCTACTCCTTTTTTCCCTCGTGATAGAGAACTTTATTCTCTTCATGACAGGTCCTCGTGGTGTTTCGACCCCGCCTACAATCATGTTGATTACGTGTTGGGGTTCTTTCGATTCAGCCTTTTTTTTTATTTCCCTGTTCCTGTAGTTATTGTTCCCCCATTCACTCAAAAATTCTCTAAGATGTCCGTTCTTGAGTAATCAGGCTACTTTATCCCTTAACCCTCTGCAATCATCGGACCGATACCCGTGGGTACCGTGATAGTCACATATCAATTTTGGATCCCGCTGTGAAGGGTCGGTTCGAAGTGGCTTCGGCCATGTTGCTCCTTCGATCTTTCCAATCGCTTCCACCGGGGTCGAGGGGTCAACATTAAAATTATATTCCGAAATCCTCAGATTTTACCCCGTATGTGAGGCAGTGGTGGAGTTGGTTTTATACTGGAGTCCCCTGCTTGATGAACCTCAATCAATCCGTCTGTCTCCTCGGTTGATCCATCTGTCTCTTCGGTTCATATGAATACCGGGGTTGCTGGTGCTTTTCTCTGATCGGAAACCAAGCCTCACGGATGGGTATGGATGATACCTGTCCAGTGCGTTGTATTCTGGTTCAAATGCCCTTTTTGATTTATCGCTTCTTGTCCGAGTTACCGGACCTGGGGGAAGGCCAAGTTGATCATCCTCTACTCTGATTTTTGATTTGTACCTGTTGTGCACATCGGCCCAAGTCGTAGTACATAATTCTAACAAGTTCTCCTTTAGTTTGAGTAAAGCGTTTGAACTTCTTAGATTAAGTCCCTTTGTGAACGCTTGGGCGGCCCATTCGTCAGGGACTGGGGGTAATAACATTCTTTCCTGCTGGAACCTAGTAACGAACTCTTTGAGCCGTTCATCATCCCTTTGGAAAATCTAGAACATATCGGCTTTCCGTGCTTGTACCTTTCGTGCCTCTGCTTGAGCCTTCACGAAGGCATCCACAAGTAACTCGAAGGAGGGGATTGAGTGTTGAGGTAGTGAACTGTAATACTGCATTGCCCCTTTGGTTAAGGTTTCACCGAACTTTTTCAAACTTACTGATTCGATCTCATCTTCCTCGAGATTATTGCCAGCAATAGCACTCATGTATGCACTAATGTGTTCTTGGGGTTCGGTAGTTCCGTCGTACTTAGGTATATCTGGCATTTTGAACCTCTTCGGGATCAACTTCGGTGCCGCGCTCGGGGGAAAGGCCTTCTCACGATGTATTTTGTTTCTTGACCAGTGAGAATCGGAGGTGCTTCCGGAATTTGATCCACTCGAGAATTGTAGTCATCCATTTTTTTCTCGTTGGAGTCTATCCGTTTAGTCAAAGCTTCGAGCATCCTTATCATCTCAGATGACTCATTGATCGGCCTGTCCTGACTGTCACCGACCTCGATTTCTCTTCGAACCTGTTCAGAAACCCTATCCAGTTCAGGTGACAGCGCATCGCTAAGATCCCTTTGGATTCGGATGATAGCCTTCTGTTGTTGTTGCATGGTGACATGGTGTTCCTACAACAAATTATAAATCAAACGTAAGTTAACTTCCTCCGCCTCTCCTCCGGGTACTCCATGCCTATCCGCATCATCAGCACGCGGGTTTTGGACGAGCTGATTGTTGACTGGATCGATGGCGGGTGCGTTATTGAGTGGCACCGCATTGAGGTTAGTGTTGTGTTCACTGGATTCATCTTCGTTGAGGTGAACGGAGTGGCTAGGGTTTGACATGGTGTAGCCTGAAATCACAAAAACAAAGAAACCAAGCGAAGGTTGTTTATATAAGCCGTCACTATTATCCTTAGCCCCACGGTGGGCGCTAAACTGTTTATCCTCAAAGAGAAATAATTGAATTTGTACGCGGTTTAAAGAATATGTGACTTGAACTTAACATCAAAGGAAAGATCTAACGAATAAGAATTAACGAAAAAACATTATGAAAATCAAACAGAGTAAATGAGCCTGAGTTTTGAGATGTCAAGTTCGGTGGGGAAAAGATCCTTGCTCGGATTACGCTCGATAGGTTCGATTTGGGGAAATTCCTTCCCCGAGCTGTTGAACGGACAGTTGAGTCCAAAGAACGAACAACAAAATAATACTAAAAACAGAGGCTTAAATGGAGAGAAACTTTTATTACCAACTCGAATGTATTGTTTAAGACGATTGTGATGCCCTCTAGTGGAGTTGATACATGCATTTAAATAGTGTAAGTGTCCTACTAGTACTAGGATACACGAGCCCTCAAGTGGGTTAATGCGGTTCCTATACAATCGGACACGTCTGTTAGTGGCGCGATCTTCGGCGATAAATCAGGGGAAGATAACCTTCTGTTGATTCGGGCTTATCCTTTTGAACATTATTCGGGTGCAACTCCTCGGACTCGCTAGCTCAGATTCAACAACGGTACCATTTCACGGACTGTTACCTAACGAACCCTCGATGAAATCGGATTGAACTTTTTATTAGGTTCTCACCGTACACACTCATGTCTGAGACCAGCAATGTTTTGCTGAACTAATTTTTTTCCCCTCAAAATACCACTTCCAGTGAGTGGTTAATATCATAAATAAAAAGAATTGTTTACAAAGAGGATGAAATAAAGAAACATAAGAAAACCTGCAGAATAAGAATACTGCAGCACAAAATTCTACCAAACAACTAAAAGGAAACCAGCAAGATCAAATGATCAACTAATCCTTGGAAGCAATAGGATGATCATGCCAATCAATGTTGATGCCTTGGACTGATGCCATGCTTGAACACCTGAAAGCTCTCGCCAGGTGCAATGTTATCAAATCCAACTGAAAATTCTTCAGGCAATCAAATGCTGGTTAGCAATCTGCAAACTATAGCTTCAATAATCTGTGATGTAGCTAACTTAAACTTAAGGACAATTGTATGAGAAAAAATAAACTCTACTATCATGATCTAGTGGAATTAACATCATAAGATGTTGATACCACCACTAGTTCAATCTATAGATTTTCATCTCACTCATACGAGCCTTAGAGCAAGCTACTTATGTACACTAGAAACACAACCGGTCTTGATTTGTAGTAGTGTTTCACTCAACTGCCCCTTTCCTAAGCACTGCTTTCTTGATATTTGGAGTCTGTTGCTTGTCCAAATTAATAAGTCTTTTTGCTGCAGTTGGCAATTGTTGAAAATCATCAAACTGATAAGCACCTGCAAAATCAAAAACCAGGTTAGTAAAATAATCTGCCAAGGAGTTGCCCTCTCTTAGCACATGCGTGATTTGCACTGTGTTCCCATCTCTCAATATATTGATTGCTTTTGTCTCCATTGCCACATGCCAAGGGACCTTCCAAATGCCATCTAAAATGTTCTTCATAGTTAATGAATCAATCTCCAGAATTACTGGAAGCAACTGTCTTTCAATGCAGAAATTTAGTCCTTCCTTAATAGTCACTGCTTCTGCAACCATATTTGTTGTATCAGACAATCTCCTACCTCTAGCATGAATCAGATTCCCTTCATGGTTTCTAATACAAAAGGCCGCTGAAGATGGACCTGGATTCCCCCTAGATGCTTCATTTGTATTACATTTGTACCACCCATTAGGTGGAATATGCCATTGCACCAACTTATAGCCCATGATAGGTTTGTAACTGCCCAAATATTGTACCAGTAGAGGCCATGATACAGGAACTTTTTCCAACCATGGAAATTTGTATCTTATCAACAAGTAAAGAGTTTGGCTAATATCATGAATTACTCTGCTGAAAGAGTAAGATCCACCATACAATATTGTATTCCTTCTCTTCCATATAAACCACAAGACCACTGCTGGTGCTGCCTGATACACTACTTTCCCCATCTCATTAGCCTTTGTATCCCACCATTTGTATATTTTTTGTTTCACTTGTATGAAAGGGCCTTGGATACCTGCTGCAGCTGAGAAATACTTTCATACATTCATGGCAAAAATCCCATTAAGGAACAAATGATCCAAAGTTTCTAATTGTGGATTAGGACAGCATAAGCATCTAGATACAACACAAAATCCACACTTTGCCAGAACTTCATCTATAAGTAACTTTGCCTTTCATAGTCTCCATAAAAAGAAAGCAATTTTGAATGGCAATCCTTTCACCCAAATTTGTCTAAAATGCTGCTCCACTTGTTGTCTAGATCTCATCAATTCCCAAGCACTACTAACTGTGAATTTCCCAGTAGAGGACTTCAGCCACCAAGGATGATCACATTCCTCACTCATTATAGGATCAGGCAACTGTTGTTGTACATGTTCCACCAGATATTCAGGAAACAAATGTTGCATTAGGCCACAATTCCACTCTTCTTCTATCATAATATCCTGGACTTCAACATTTGCATTAATGACTTGCAAACTATCAAGTTGATACAATGGTCCCAACTTAGACCAATTGTCATACCACAAGCTAGCTGTTCCATTTCTTGGTTCCCACCATATTTGTTTCTCTACTAGATCTCTATTTTCCAACATCATTTTCCACACCTGAGATCCACCTCTCCATTGAACCAGTGAAGGAATTTTCTTTTTTTACAGTATTTGTTCCACATAAATGTAGTCCATAAAGATTTACCAGTCCTAAATTTCCACCATAGCTTGAAAAACATTGCTTTGGACACATCAAACATGGATCTAAATCCCAATCCCCCTTCATGTTTAGGCAAGCAAATATTAGGCCAAGAGGACCAATGTCTGCTTTTCCCTTCTTCCTTGTTGCTCCAAAAGAACTTTGCAAACACTTTATGTATCTCATTAATCACACATTTTGGAGGTACCACTGTAGACAGTAAATGAATGGGGATACTTTGTAATACAGATGTAATTAGTACTAATTTTCCTCCATATGAAAGTATTCTACCTTTCCATGCTTGTAACTTATCTTTCACCTTTTTGATGATCTCAGCATAATAAAATCTTCTCTTCCTAGCATGAATAATAAGACAGCCCAAGTAGATAAAATGAAATTGTCCTCTAGTCATACCAATTCTTTGTTGCACCAGATGTACCAACTCATTAGACACATTTGTATGTACATAAAAGGCACTCTTCTGCTGGTTTATCTTCTGACCTGATTGTTGCTCATACTCCTGTAGTGTCTGCATTATCATATCTAAAGAAACTTGATTTGATGAGGTGAAAATGATTGTGTCATCTGCATACACAATGTGATATAAATTGACACTCCACTTTGGCATACCAAATCCAACATACATATCATTTTCAAACATAGAATTCAATGATCTTGTTAGAACTTCTGCTGATAGAAGGAATAGTGCAGGTGATAGAGGGTCCCCTTGTTTCACTCCCCATGTTGAATGGAAGAATTCATGAGCTTGACCATTAATCAAAATAGAATACCAATTATTAGCTAATAGTCTCCATATCATATCCACAAACATCTCTGAAAATCCCATTTTCTTCAAAACTTCAATGAGAAAAGACCATGACACTCTATCATAGGCATTTGTCATGTCAAGTTTAATTATAACATTTACTGGTTTACCCCTTTTTCTGATATCAGTCACTATCTCCTGTGTCAACAACACATTTTCTATAATATTCCTTCCCTTCACAAATCCAGACTGATTTGCAGAAATAAGATCTGGCAACACTTTTTCTAACCTATCATGCACCACCCTTGATAATACCTTATTGATGAAATTGCTCAGGCTTATGGGCCTCATATCAGAATAGGTTAGAACATCATTTTTCTTTGGAAGAAGAACCAGGTTTGTATGAGTTATTGACTTGGGACGAGATTGACCATCAAAGAAAGCCTCAGTGATCTTTACTATATCTATACTCACTATTTCCCAGCATGATTGGAAAAAATATCCTGTGAAACCATCCGAGCCACAAGCACTATCCCCATGCAACTCAAAAACTGCCTTCTTCACTTCCTCTAAGGTAGGAGAATCACACAACATTAAGTTTTCCCCAATAGAGATCATCTCAGGGATATGTTGCAAAAAAAATAATCTGTGTGACTAGTATCTTGAGAAAATTGGCTCTAATAAAACCTGATTGCTTCATCTGCTATTTGTTTCTCTTCCTCTAACCATACTCCTTGTTCATTCTAGATCTTTTTCAGCTGCAACCTCCTCCTTCTTCCATTCACTAGATTGTGAAAGAATCTAGTATTTCTTTCTCCTTCATAAAACCATGTAACACCATCCTTCTGCCTCCAAAACTCCTTTCAAAGTGCAAGTACCTCTTGTATTCTACATGTGCCTGATGTAGCACCATTCTATTAATATCAGTAGGAGAATCTTCAAATAATTGCTCTTTGATCTTTATAATGCCCTCCCTGATAATCAGCTGTTTAAACATATCTCTAAATGTATCTTGACTCCATCTCTTCAAAGCTAATTTGGTATTCTTCGTTTTCAACTTAAAATCCAAAAATGGATCTCCAGTTTCTGGTACCTTCCAATGTTGCAATACCACTTCTTTGAATGATGCATTATCTGTCCAAAATTTCAAAAATCTAAAAGGCCTAGAAATATATTGTCCTTGAACACCACAAGAAATAAGAAGAGGAGAATGATCTAAGCATGTTCTTGCTAAGTGTTCAACCTCCAATCTTCCAAACCAATTTTGCATCTCCTGATTGATAAGGATTCTATCTAACCTTTTAAATATACAGTCATTTCCAGCTCTGCCATTCCACCAAGTTGTTACACCTCGAAAAAATATTCGTTGATACACAGTGGATAGAATAACGAGGGGCATGAAGTATACAGTGTTTCAATAAGTAAGAAATAGCATTGGATGATCCTAATTGAGATTTTGAAGGCATTCGAGGTAATAGAAGAAAGTTTGCCAAGAAAGGCAAGGCATACGTTATGTATCGGAAAGGATTTATGAGTAACGAATTAATGATGACTTGATGATATTTTGGAGAAGAGCTATAACGTCCCTTATATTGTTAATGGGGTGTTAAACAAGTGTTAAGAAGGTTCCATAAGAATTGGAGATCAAACCAGTCGGCGAGAACGAAATCGAAATAGCTGGGCATTATACGGCCCAACATACTGGCCGTATAAATTATACTGGTTGTATTTTAGGCCGTATATTTAGCCCAGATTGGCAGCATTCACTGGACCAAATCTACGGCCAGACATACGGTCAGTATAATTTATACGGACCGTATGTTGGTCCGTAGAAACAAGACGGGACAGATTGTGTATTATTAAAAAGGGGATCAAGTTCATTTCATTTCATTTCCCCTTCACTCCCCTTCTCTCTAGAACTCTCTAAAACATTTCTCCACACTTCATCTACAAGAATCCAAGAGAGAGTAAGGATCAACTTCATCAAACCAAGGAAATCAAGTGTAAGAAACTCATTAGAGTTCATCCAAGTCAAGAAATTCCAATGGAAGTGAACTAGGGTTTTGGTGTAAGAGGAGTATTTCCGCTCAAGGCTTATTCCTACACTATCTAAGGTAAGTTTTATGATCATTCTATGTTGTTTAAGGTATTGAGAAGTTGAAACACTTGGATTGTAGAAGGATATAGAAAATGGGTCACAAAGATGAGAATAATGAGATTTTGAGTAGTAGTTTAGAATGAGTCATGAATATAGATATGTTGTGATTGTAAGTATATTATAAATGACATTTAGGACAAGGTATAGGTATTATAAGCAAGAAAACGTACTAGTATACTACGACTACGATTATGGATGAATTGAAGTGAAATTGTGGAATGTGGGTAATGTAGATGAATAAAGATTGTTGGTTATAATGTTGTTAATATTACTACAGACGTTTGGGAATTGATATATGATACGAGGAAAGTTTTATAAACTAAGGAAATGCTGCCAAATTTTCTCTAGCTTTAGTAAGCACGTTCATATAATCGGTTAGCTAATGTTAATGTGAATTCTCTTGAAGGTAGAAACGTGAGCATTAAAAGAGAACAATCAAGTGATGGAATTGTTAAACGAAAGAGGTATGTAAGGCTAGTCCCTTCTTTCTATGGCATGAATCCTCCTATCTTTCCATGATTTTCCTACATATCGCAAATTATGAGTCTACGATTTAAAGAGCTTCATACAAGATAAAGAAAAGAGATACGTTACGAGCATGACAATACTGACGATGAATCTAAGTCTAGAAGTCCTAAAGCTCATAATATGACATTCCTACGAAGCTAATGATCCTTATATGATTCCTATGATATTATTTTCCCTACCTCTCCATGACTTTCTTACATTCCGGGAACTATGAGTCAACGTTGATAAAGAGATTCTTATGAGATAAAGATGAGAAATATGTCATGAATACGATGATAATGATGACGATGAGCACGTTAAAGAATCCTAAAGTGAGATATGATACCCATGAAGTTAATGATTCTAAGTATGGTTCCATTGATGCTTTTTCTTGTGTACACTCACCTTAAAACGTTAGTCCCTTCAAGGTGAGATATGATGATTATGATTACTTCATAATGTAATCGGGGGTCCACGACCTCATGTCACCCCGCCATCGCCATAGTTGCCTTTAATGTTCTAATGTATGCTTTAATGATGGATGTATGGTAATGCTAAGGATGATGTTGATTTCATTTATGTATTTTTTTTATGTATATGTATGTATGTATGCATAGCACTCCCGCTGCACAGTTACATATAGCATCGAGTCCCGGAAGGGTCGAGCCCGGATAGCATCGAGTCGCGGGAGGGCCGAGTACGGATAGCATCGAGTCCCGGGAGGGCCGAGTACGGATAGCATCGAGTCCCGGGAGGGCCGAGCACGGATAGCATCAAGTCCCGGGAGGGCCGAATACGGATAGCATCGAGTCCCGGGAGGGCCGAGTACGGATAATATCGAGTCCCGGGAGGGCCGAGTACGGGTGATACCAAGCCTATATGGCCGGGTACGTGACTGAAATGCATTGTAAGTTATTGCATATGTAAGCATGTGGATGTAACAAGTGTATCTCTAGGAGAATAAAGGGGCAACTACGTATGACGAATATTTAAAAAGTATTATGATAAATGAACGGTTCTTTTATCTTATGCTATCCCTCACGCTCTTATCATGTTATTATCCATGCCTTACATACTCAGTACATTGCTCGTACTGACGTCTTTTTTCTTTGGACGTTGTGTTCATGCCCACAGGTAGACAGGGAGGCGATCCAGATTCATAGGAGCTTCTAGCAGACTTTGAGGGCAATCCATTGTTCCGTAGGTGCCATTGATTTATTATTTTGTGTACATATATGTTTTGGGAACGACGGGGTCCTGTCCCGTCCATATGTCTAGTACTCTAGTAGAGGCTCGTAGATACGTTTGTGTGGGTAGTATGGTCTCACGATTTCCCACGTGTATATATGTATTATTTTGATAGCCAAAGGGCTTATGTATATATAAAGGTAAATATGTTTGAAATGAAAATGGTTTTCCTATGATTATGAGCATAAGAAATACGATTGTACGCAGAATGAGTAATAGAATGAATGGTGCTCGGTGGTTAGCCTCGGGTACCCGTCATGGCCCTAGCCGAGTCGTGACACAAGTAAATGGACTCCCTTTAAAACCAACCTCCAACAGTTCACATGATCCAATGCAATTTGCAAAATCTTCATAATCAGGGGAAATAATAGGAGTTCCACCTATCTTTTCCTTTTCATTTAACACTACATTAAAGTCACCTCCCGCAAGCCAAGGAAGATTCATATTATCATCCACCTGATACATATTTTCCCACAATTCCAGTCTCTCCAATGCATCACACTTGGGATACACAAGAGTAATGATCATTGATCTATTAAACTCTTGTAAGTGCAACTTAAGAGTTATTTGTTGCACAATGTCCAATATAACTTCCACATCTACAGCATCATTAGAAAAATACCATATTTTCCCATTGCAATTCGCAGCAGCTAAAGGCATATTCAATTTCCTCCTGCAACTCTGGATGTGCCTAACCTCTTGAAAAGGTTCCAGTAGAGCAATAAACATAAATTTGTTATGTCTATGTAGCATTTGAAGCTGATGAAAGGCTTTCTGAGTCCTTACAGATCTTATATTCCAGATAAATGATTTGATCATCATTTACTAGAACTCTTTGTAGCAACCCTCTTTGAAGCAACCCTGGTGGACTGCACAGTTTCACTTGCTACCTGTTTCTTCCCTTTTCTTTTCGATTTGTTAGATGCTCTTGGAGAAGTATCAACATGAACCTTAGGCTTTTCTCCTGATCCCTCACTTTTTGAACTCTGTCTGGTACATCTTTCTTGTTTCTCAATCTCCTTCAGAACAGGAAAACTATGAGAGACTAGCTCATGTAAAACCTTATTAGGAGAATTCTTTTTACTTCCTCATACTTCATCATGTTGACTATTCTTATTTAATATATTCTCTTTTTGAGCCTCATCTACACTAAGAACATCAACCTGTTGTTCATCTTGACCTGTATCATGCAAGTTCTTATCACTTGAGTCTGCAGTAAAATTGTGATCATCACCTTCCTCTGAAATTTGTGGATCCCCTATTTGTTCTTGTATCTGCTGATCTTCTATCTTCTCTGACTTGGTATCTTGGATTTTCTCTGATTTTTTACCCTTGTTCACTCCTACCATGGTTTCCATGTTAGTATGATCTTGTTTTTGCAATGAATCAAAATTTCCAACTTTGTCTCCTGAATCTGCTAAAGTACTTTGCACTTCTTCCTCTTGAAAAATGATATCCCTAACAACCATGTCATTGTTGGCAGGGATGGGATTTATGTTACTTCCCTCAGAAGATGTCAACTCATGATCTGATGACTGCTGTGACTTCTCAACTACACTGTGCTCTATAGAATCAATGTTGATTTTCGTCACTTCCTTCATTTCTTCTTTCCTCTCATTCCTTGATTCCAAGACTTTTATTTTCTTCAAGACTATGCAACTTCTCCCCTTGAATCTCATGACTTACTACGTGTGAAAATATTGAAATCTTGTTTGCTACTTCCTTTCCTTGTATCTGATCTTTTGTACCCTTTGAATTATTCCCTTGATCACTAATGATTAAACATTGTTGCTGTGCCATGTCATCCTCAGTTCTATCATTATTTCCATTAATTACAGCTACCATATCATTGTTGTTCATTTCCTTTGGCATCTCCATCTTATCTTCATCAGCAACATCACCACTGCTTTGTCCTACTATGACTTGATCAAAATTGCTTTGATCAGTGCCACACAGAATTTCCTTTGTACAACCATCTCCACCAGTAGCTTGAGCCCCTTCTTTATTGTTACTATCATCTTTTCCGCCTTGGCTCTCCTTGACATTAATCTGAACCACTGAACCTTGCCCCCCTATCTCTGCTGTCTTTTTATTATCCCTACTATCCACCTGTTGGCCTTGAGATCTAGGTAGGTCACAACCTTTCCACTTGATAACACCTTAGGTACAAATATCTGGACAGGATAGTGTCTATTATGAAATCTTCTGGTCACATCTTTCTTCCTTGGATCACCATGTTTAGCATTTTGGTCCTCTTTCTTGGCATTTTGCTCCTCAGTAACAATGACCTCTTCCTCCACTCTCTTCTCTAGGTGAAGAATTCTACATTCCTCTACGGAATGCCCTTGCAGTTTGCATTCAGTACAATACTTGGGTAACTAATCATACTGGATTTTAACAATGACATGCCTAGTCTGCTTTTACTCTTCATCCTCAATTTGCATTACTACAGATTTTGGAAGATCTCCCAATAAATCAACTTGCACCTTAACCCTAGCACAGCTTGGTCTGGTTTTGTTAATAGTAGCTAAATCCAATTGCAATGGTTTACCAACTGCAGACGCAAGAGTGAATAAAGACTCTTTGACAAAAAATGTATCTAATAGATTCGGAAAGGAAATCCACGCCATGGCCATCGATGTTTCTTCATCAACTTTAAACTTGGAATCATAAATGAGGGGCCTCATTTGATATGTGAATCCATCCGAAGATTTCAAATAATATGCACCTTTTGACATGATATTGATATAATCTTCTAATAATGAACACCTAATCAATAATGTCCATATCTAAGAAAGCCTATTTGACATACTCCTTTAGCACCACACTGCAATGGTATAATTGTCCTCAATTCCTCTAATGCTGGCCAACCTTGAGAAAACTTGCCCACAATAGCGTAACGTAGTTTTTCCATAACATCCATTTGTGTAACTTCTGCTTCTATCCACTTTACGTGTGGAATCCCATCAATATACGTGATTGTCTTAATGGGAATGGGATCACAGGTCTGCTCAACATTAACTTCAGAATTGCCCGTAAGAGCCTGCACAAAGTTATTGGATCTGGAGTCTCGCTGGGTCTTGGGATTGTTATCGGTAAGACTCGTGGAATTTAGAGGTGGGAATTGAGATGTAGAAGCTAAAGCCAAAGGCTGGCCAGCCACCGGAGGCGGCCGGCCAGTGGCCAGGGTCACCATGATTAGGGTTTAGTGAGTTAGGGTTTGCATGGAAATCGCATGGGAGAAAAAAAAATCATGTTTTGCTGAACTAACATAATGGACATAGTGAATTAATAATTTCAAAAACCAAAAGACCTTATTGAGAGGAAAATTGAATCGTGAAAGGACCGTATATATCATGGCTTCTAAACGTTACAGACCTTTTTTTTTAAAAAAAAGAACGTTACAGTTCTTATAAACTCAAAGTAATTAGAAGAGCAATAATTTAGAAAGAAATTAATGAGACTAATAAAGAATTAAAAATAATGAGACCTATTTAGAAGATAAAAATATAATACAGATTGCTGCGAGGAAATTCATAGGTTTCTATGTTTATGTTGTTTTATTGCAATAAATGATTACTAAATTAATGTTAATGACTTTTGGGCTTTCTAAACTGAAAATGAGATAGGTAATTATTAAGAGAATGTAATTAATAAATAAATTTTATATCACATAAATAGAAAAAAGTAAGAAAAATGTCAAAAATTTGAGAAGATTATAAATGTCAATATATTTTAAAGGGTTTTACTCATTTACATAGAGAGAGGAGGACGGAATAATAAAGAAGGTTACCTCGTTACGTAAATTCGTTATTATAGTTTTGTTTGATATTTTCTTAATTTTTTCGTCATAATAAGGTTTGTGTTTTCTCACACGTGGAGAGTCATTTTTTTCAAGAAAATACCTAATTAATGAAAGATCACAACTATTTAGAGAAAATACGAGAGTCCGGCGCTGAAATGGCACAAAATTGGACCAAATTTCCATAAGGGGTTGTGGGTTACACGATTAACCAAAACGGGCTAATCGTGTAGCCCTACACAATTTACCCCAATTCATTAACGGTTTCCTCTGTTTCCGTCTTCACAGAATGTTAAATATATATATATATAACTTAAGGTAAATCGTGTACCCCTAAACGATTTACCAAAATTATTTTTGTAAATTGTGTAGGGGTACAAAAATAATTTTGGTAAATCGTGTACCCCTACACGATTTACCTTAAGTTTTTTTTTTTTTTTTCATCTTCCCTAAATCTTTTTTTTTTTCCCAAAAAATTTGATACTCCATCTACTTTGTGGAATCCCTTTGAAATAGTTTCTTCGTCACATTGTTATCAACAAATTTATATCTTGAGGTATTTTCTTTAACCCAAATTATTTTTGTTTTTTTGAATATATAATATTATTTTGTTACGTTAGATGATATATGCTATTTTCTTAGCTTTTGTTTGTGTTGGAATCGAGCCCTTATGATATTAATTTTGGTCTTGAAGTTTAAAATTGGTAAATTTCTGTTTTCATTTGTTAATCGAGCCATCCTTCCAGTGTCACTTGTTGTATGGAAATAAACTAAAGTTTTTAATTTTATTTGGAATTTTTTGTTTATTGGTTTGATTTTGTTTTAATTTATTCCATTGATGTTGTTTTGCTTCTTGATTAAAAAGTTTAAAGCTTTCATTAAAAAGTTTGATTTTGTTGGAATCGAGTCCTTGGGGTATTAAGTTTTTAGTTTACTAATTTTTAGTTTCTTTAATTTTTTAACAGGTATGGATCATCCATGGGTGTCCCTACATCCCTGTCCAGAAGTGTACGATGTGTTAACACTTCAACAGAAGCATCGATCACAGGGTGTGTGGGGTGGGACCTTAACAGGACCTAAAGCGTGCCTATTTCCACTTCGTGCGGTAACGACCTATCATTTTACTCCTGTTGACCAATTTCCTAGACTATTAGGTGGTTCTAGTAAAAACTGAAGGATTTAGAATCCTTAAGTGAAAGTATTTGACCAATAGTTGATTTTTGGGTAAATGGACCTTTTTCGAGTTTTTGTCGATTCAGTGAGGTTCGGAGGGTCGATTATGACTTGGTGAGGTGGATGGTTCGGTTCTCGAGGCGTTTGGTTACGTTTCGGGTACTTGGTTGAAAACTTGGTCTTTGGCCATTAGGTGTTGACCCGGTCAAATAGGCCTCTGTTGGGAATTCTGAGACCACAAGTGAGGTCGTAGCATGTTTTTATGTGTGTATGCATGTTTGGTTTGTATCTGTGAGGTCTCGAGTGATTGTCAAATTTCGGGGTTGGACTTGTGAAAACAAAACATACTTTTTTGGTATCTGGCGTCAGCTGTAGCGGCACCAGGCCCGCCATAGCGGGACCGTTATAGCGGGTGATCGATGTTTGGGATTGGCAGCAGACGGATATCTGTTGTAGCGGATGCGCTACAGCAAGCCCACTGTAGCGGACTCGGGACCGCTCCAGCGGGATTACGAGATTTCCAAAATCATTAAAGGGTAAGATAAAACCCTTAAACCCCTATCATTTCATTCATCACTTTCTGAGCATATTTGGGGTGAATTGGGTAGCTCTTGGATGAATCTTCATTGTGGTAAGTCTTCTAACCTAGTATTCATTTATTTAATCTTCCTAAGCTTGAATCCATGCTAGAAATCCATTAGAATCCAAGAGATAAAATGGGTTTTGATGATAACTTCTTGAAATGAGTTCTAATCCTTCTAAAAGGGAAATTGTTAGTGGATTTGACGAATCAATTCATAGAATTTGATGATTTCATAACTAATAGGCTTGAATCTTTCATTTTGTTGATTAATTTGAAGGTTGAAAAACTAGGGTTCATACCCAAATTGGGGGTTTACACTTGAATCGTGAAATTAGCCTATTCTTGAGTTATTTTAGCAATTGTTTAGTAGGATTGAACTCCTAGAACATGGAATTGCATATTTCACTTTCGAAATGACCGTTTACCTTTGTGGGACCGTTTCCATCTTTCTTCATAGTGGAATTTGACCCAAAGGATAAGTATATCAATATGGGTGTTGTTCTTCATGATTTCTACTATAGAATTCAAATATGATTAGACTTTGAGTATTTGGAGGCGCAAGGAAAGGGCAAGGCAAAAGTTTGATTGTTCATGGCCACTGCTCGGCTACCACGTAGGTTACGACTTACTTTAGTTAGACTTTGATTAGTGAAATGCTTGTATAGTAGAATTGACGGGAAAAGCATGATTAGGTCTTGAGACGCGATGTTGGGATGGATGTACTCTTAGGTTCGTATGACTTCTGATTATGTGGGCTTGTCGTCGTTACTTTACGCATTGAATCATAAGGTGTATGTGTTATACTTGGAAAAAAAGGGTTTATATAGACTATTTGTGTTGATTGAGGTGGTTTGATTGATTCATATTGTTGTTGAGCTAATTTATCTAAATCTTGTTGTGGCATATGGCATCATGATTTCGTACTTCCATTGGCATATGATTTCATTGATTTACCAGGTTTGTGTTTATTCACTCATTCATGGGACAGATATGGTTGATGAAAGCCTTATGATGATTATGAAAGGAACTGTGACACCTTTGAGGTATGTATGGTATATGAATCCGGGTCCGAGTCCCTTTCCGGAACGGAGGGTATGAGAATCCGGATCCGAGGCTCTTCCTGGAACGGAGGGTACGTGAATCTGGGTCCGAGGCCCTTTCCGGACGGATGGTACATGGACACCATAGGTCCCTTGCGGGTCATGACTATTGTGTGGCCGAGGCCTCTAGCATGTGTGTACATGTGGTATTACTGATAGGATCATTTCATTATATTGGATATCATCATTGCACGGAATAAGTTACTATTTATCGCATTTACTGGTTATTCTGTGTGGATGTTGTGCCTATCTGTTTATCTTATTGATTCTATGTATATTTGTATGAGCTATTCTTAGTCGGCCTATGATATCTACCGGTACACAGTGTTTGTACTGATACTACCTTGATGCATCCTTTTTTAGTGCAGATTGTGTGCCAGAGACATCTTCTAGACCTCACATCTAGCCTGAGGCTACTTCCTGACCAGATCCGAGGGTGAGCTCCTACCCGTGCCATGCCGCCTGAAGATCTCTCCTTATTGATGTCTATTTCATTTCTAGACATTTCTATTATTTTCAGACATTTATGTACTTCTTAGACAATTTTATGATTAGAGTCTTTGTACAATGACTTTCGGATTTTTGGGTTGTAATATGTAGTATTCCGCATTTATTTATTATCTATGGCATGACTTAGACTTATTATTATTGGTTTTGTTGTTCTTTAAGTGTAAATCAGATAATTGGTTAATTAATTAGTTAAGGGGATGGTTCGCCCACCAGGGGGGTTAGTGTGGGTGCCATCACAATGGATTGGGTCGTGACAGTGCGGATCGCGATTTCTGGAAGCACGTGAGGCTTCATCCTTTGCATCCCCGCATCCTTGACTACTTTGGTAGGCGTGGATTTAAGGGAGTACTAGAGGTAGGATCTGTCTCGTATGACTAGGAAGTCGTCACTGCACTTATAGAGAGATGGCGTCCTGAGACGCACACCTTGCATCTCCAGGTGAGGCGACTATCACATCACAAGATATTGAGCTCATGTTTGGCATGGTTGTAGATCGTTACCCTTTGATTCAAGCTAATGCTACAAATATAAACCTTGTGGGGTGGCAATAGTTGATCCACGAGCTTACTGGTTGGGCACCCGGTGTCACGACCCGACTAATGGGCCATGACGGGTACCCGGAGCTGACTACCGAGCACCACTCATACTCCTAGTCATCATACTTATTCTGCATTTAACTATTACTTCACGCTTCTAGACATAAGGAAAACCATTTTTAATTTCAAGCATATCTACAATGAGGAGAAATCATGAGACCATATTACCCACACATACGTATCTACGAGCCTCTACTAAAGTACTACACATAAAGACGGGACAGGACCCCGTCGTGCCCAAATATGTACACAAAACCATAAATTAATTAGCACCTCCAAAATAATGGAGTGCTCTCGTGACTCTGCTGATCAGCTCCTATGAGTCTGGGTCGCCTCCCTGTCTACCTGTGGGCATGAACATAGCGTCCAAAAAAAAGGACGTCAGTATGAACATTGTACTGAGTATGTAAGGCATGAATAAAATGAACATAACAAAGGAATCATAAGACATAAGATGAAGATATAACCTGTTTGACCTTTTAGAGTAAACACGTGTTACACATCATACATATATAAACATATCATATGTACCATCGTCGTTAATCCGCGTCCGGGTAACCATCATACGTCGCCCACTAGTGGTGTCATGTCCGGCCCTCTAGGCATGATGTAATCATAAGCATCCCGCCTTAGCGGTGACATGTCCGGCCATCTAGGCACGGTGGAATCGTATGTAGCCCGCCTTCGCGGTGACATGTCCGGCCCTCTAGGCACGGTGCTATCGTATCATCATATACATCTCATAACTTATCATGACCTTATCATAAACTTATCATAAAACATGTATTAGAATTCCAAGACAATCTATAACTATACCGAGGTGACATAAGGTCGAGAACCCCCGATTCCATTATAGAGAAATCATGTTCATCATACCTCACCTTGAAAGAACTAACATCATGAGGTGGGTTTAGCAACAATGAGTAACATCAAGGAGTCCTATGGGGATTATTGGCTTCGTATCAACATCATACCATGGACTTTAGAATCTCTAAACTTAGGCTTATTATTACCATTATTGTATTCATGACATATCTCTCATTTTATTGTCTCATAAGAAGCTTATATAACGTTGACTCATATTTTCCGAAATGTAAGAAGGTCATGGAGAGATAAAGGGAATTCGTATCATGAGAATCATGCCTTAGAAGGAAGGGACTAGCCTTACATACCCTTTCGTTTCGCTACTCTATCACTTGAACGTTTCCCTCCAATGTTCACGTTTCTACCTTCAAAAGAGTTTGTACTAACATTAGATAATCGATAGCTTAAGCACACTTGACTAAAGCTAGAGAAAATTGGGCATCATTTCCTTTGTTTATACCACTTTCTCCATATCATATATCAACTCCCAAACGTCAATAATAACATTCATAATATCATAAGCAACAATCTTTATTCACCTACATTATCCAAATTTCCCAATTTCACTTCAAATCATCCATAACCATGGTCAGAGTACAATATTACGTTCATCCCTATATAATGTTTATCCCATGTTCTTAATGTCATTTATAACATATTTATAATCACAACATATCAAGAATCATGATTCATATTAATCTACTACTCACAAACGTCACTAATCTCATATTTGTAACTCATTTCTATTTCCTTACATAATCCAAGTCTTTCAACCTCTCCATAGTCCAAATAACATGAAATGATCATAAAAATTATCTTTGATTGAGTAGGAATGAGTTTTGGATAGCAATACTCCACTTGAGGAAAACCCTAGTTTCACTTCCAAAGAGATTTCTTGCCTTGGATGACCCTAGTGAGCTTCTTGCACTTGATTCACTTGAATTTATGATATGAACTTTTGATTTCCTTTGTATTCTTGAAGATGAAATGTGTAGAACCCTCTAGAAGTCTTGAGAGAGATGGAGAAGTGGAAAGAATGAGAAAGTAAGAGTGGGAACATGTATTTATATTTGCAACTTATTCAGCCCGTCGGGTATTATACGGACCACTTATACGGTCCGTATAACATTGTACGGTCCGTATAAGTGTCCGTGGTTCACCATCAGGGAAAACATCTTCCTATTTGGTGTTATACGAACCGTATAATGTTATACGGACCGTATAAGCGGTCGTATAACCCCACCTCCCGAAAATTGTTTCCATCGTTCGTTTGATCTCCAATCCTTATAAAACCTTCTTGACACTTGTTTAACACTTCATTAGCAATCTAAGGATCGTTATAACTCTTCCTTAAGACACCATTAAGTCAACATTAGCTCGGTACTTTACGAAACTTTTCCAAAACACAACATATGCTTTGCCTTCCTTAAGGAACTTTCTCCTCTTACTTCCAGCGTCTTTGGAATCTTAATTAGAATCATTAAATAACCTTTCTTACTTATAGGAACATCGTATACTTCTCGCACTACGTTGGTCTATTTACTATGCAATGACATGAAATTTTTCGAGGTGTAACATTCTTCCCCCCTTTAAAAACATTCGTCCTCGAATGTTAAATTCTCGGGAATTCTACGAAAATTTCGCCAGAGTTTCCCCTGTAATAGGGCACTACCATCCTATCACATCAGCCCACAATAACAATGCCTCACAGGGCCACAACATAATAGCAATAAAGCTTGGCCACACACGACCCAAATGCATAAAAGGGAACATACACACCTTATAATCTTGATGTTTCATCTTGGATATCTTTTGGGGGTTGAAATAAGTGTGGGTACTTAGAATTCATATTTTCTTCCACTTCTCAAGTCATTTCTTCTCGGTTATTATTTCTTCATAAGACTTTGACAGAAGCTACCTCTTTATTTCGAAGTCTCTGCACCTGTCTGTCTAGTATAGCCATAGGTACCTCTTCATAAGCTAGCTTTTCTGTCACTTGAACATCATCTACTGGCACAATCCTAGTAGGATCTCCGACACACTTGCGAAGCATTGAGACATGGAAAACTGGATGGACTGATTCATGTTCTGAGGGTAAGTCCAATTCATAGGCTACTTGACCCACCTTGCGGACAATCTGGTAAGGGTCAATGTATCGAGGACTCAATTTCCCTTTCTTACCGAATCTCATCACGCCTTTTATTGGTGATACCTTCAGGAATACCCAATCATCAACTTGAAATTCTACGTCTCGCCGACGGTTGTCCGCATAAGACTTCTGGCGACTTTGGGCTGTTAACAGTCGATCTCGGATAACCTTGACCTTTCCCACTGCTTACTGAATCAATTCGGGACCTATTAATTGTGTCTCCCTGGCTTCAAACCATCCAATTAGGGATCTACACTTTCTTCCATATGAAGCTTCATACGGGACTATTTGAATACTCGAATGATAGCTATTGTTGTATGAAAACTCGATAAGGGATAAGTGGTCATCCCAACTACCACCGAATCTAGCACAGAGGCCCGTAACATATCTTCCAAGGTCTGAATAGTACGTTCGGCTTGCCCATCAGTTTGTGGATGAAATGTTGTGCTAAGTTTTACCTGAGTATCCAAACCTTCTTGGAAAGACTTCCAGAACTTAGCTGTAAACTGTGCTCCACTATCTGTGATAATAGACATCGAAGTACCACGGAGTCGCACTATCTCCTTAAGATATACCTTGCGTAATCTTCTGCTGAATAGGTAGTTTTGACTGGGAGAAAATGAGCTTATTTCGTGAGTCTGTCCACGACCACCCATATGGAGTCATACTTACTTCGGGAACGAGGTAACCCCACAATAAAATCCATGTTGATTACTTCCCATTTCCAAGTAGGGATTTCCATTGCTTGCAATAATCCTCCGGCTTTTGATGCTCAACCTTCACTTCTTTGCAGTTTGGACATTGAGCTACAAATTCTGCTATGTCTTTCTTCATTCCATCCCACCAATACATGAGCTTAAGATCGTGATATATTTGTCGCTCCTGGGTGAATAGAATACCGAGAATAATGAGCTTCTTCCAGACTCCGACGATGTAGTCCCGCAACATTTGGAACACATAGCCTATCTCAGTACCCTTAAGAACTCCATCTATAGAAATTTCAAACGGAGACTTCTCTTTCTCATGAAACGTACCTCTATAGTGGCTCAACTGAGGATCTTCATAGTGACGCTCTTTCACCTACGCGTCTAAAGAGGAAACGGTTGGATTATTAATATTAATTCCTGCACTGCCTGAATCAATTAGACGAACTCCAAGATTAGCTAGTTGGTGGAGCTCATGGATTAGTTCTTTCTTCTCCGAAGGAACTTCACATAGGTTGCCCATTGTTTTGCGGCTAAGTACATCAGCCACTACATTCGCTTTCCCGGGGTGATACAAAATACTCACATCATAGTCTTTCAACAATTCTAACCACCGCCTCTGCCGAAGATTTAATTCCTTCTGCTTGAAAATATACTGGAGACTCTTGTGATCCGTATAAATGTCAACATGAACTCCATACAAATAATGTCTCCATATCTTTAATGCATGAATAACCGCAGCCAATTCAAGATCATGAGTCGGATAGTTCTTTTCATGTTTCCGCAACTGCCTTGAAGCATAGGCAATGACTTTGTTGTGCTGCATCAACACATATCCTAACCCTACACCAGAGGCATCACAATATACAACATAACCATCTGGCCCTTCTGGAAGTGTCAAGACTGGGGCCGAAGTCAGTCTGTCCTTTAATTCTTGGAAACTGTGTTCACAAGCATCAGTCCATTGAAATTTCGCTAATTTCTGAGTGAGTTTCGTCAATGGTGCCGAAATAGTTTCGTCAATGGTGCCGAAATAGAGGAAAACCCTTCCACAAATCTTCTATAGTAACCTGCCAATCCTAGAAAACTACGAACTTCTGTGGGTGTTATGGGCCTTGGACAAGTCTTCACGGCTTTAATTTTCTGAGTATCAACTCGAATGCCATCAGCTGAAATAACATGGCCCAGAAAAGTCACAGAATTTAACCAAAACTCGTATTTTGAAAATTTTGCATACAATTCACGAGTACGAAGAATCCCAAGGACAATGCGTAAATGGCCTACATGCTCGGATTCTGTCCGAGAATATACCAGAATATCGTCAATAAACACGATCACGAACAGATCTAAGAGAGGTCTGAATACATTGTTCATCAAATTCATAAACACAGCTAGAGCATTAGTCAATCCAAATGACATTATCCAGAATTCATAATGGTCATACCTCGTTCTGAAAGCGGTCTTAGGAATATCTTCTTCTCTAACTCTCACTTGATGATAACCTGATCTCAGATCTATTTTGGAAAATCACTTAGCATCGTGTAACTGGTCAAACAAATCATCTATTCTCGGGAGAGGGTATCTATTCTTGATTGTCACCTTATTCAGCTGCCTATAATCAATGCACATCCGTAGGGAGCCATCTTTCTTTCTCACAAATAGGACAGGTGCTCCCCACGGTGATGAACTGGGCCTAATGAATCCTTTTTCAAGCAAATCCTTCAGTTGTGCCTTTAGCTTTTTCAATTCTGCAGGAGCCATTCGGTAAGGAGGAATAGAGATAGGCTTGGTGTCCGGTAACACATCAATAGCGAAATCAATTTCCCTTTCCAACGGAATACCTAGGAGTTCATCCGGAAATACATCTGGAAATTCATTCACTACCGGGACGGATTGAAAAGTCGGTGACTTTGCTTCGGTGTCATGAACTCGGACTAGGTGATAAATGTAGCCTTTTGCTATCATCTTCCTTGCCTTAAGGTAGGAAATAAACCTACCTATAGGTGACGCTGTAATTCCTTTCCATTCGAGCGCGGGTTCTCCCAGAAATTGGAATCGAACAACTTCCATTCGGCAATCGACATTGGCATAACATGAGGTCAACCAATCCATACCCATAATCACATCAAAATCTAACATCTCCAGCTCAACTAAATCAATTTTTGTCTGACAATCACATACTACAATTACACAATTCTTGTACACCTGCCTAGCTATCACGGGATCACCAACCGGAGTAGATATCTCAAAAGGTTTAACTGGCTCGGGTTTCACCCCAATACGGCCAGCAATGTAAGGAGTAATATAGGACAACGTAGAACCCGGATCAATCAACGCATAAACATCATGAGAGAATATAGTCAATATACTTGTAACCACATCCGGGGAGGACTCAAGATCCTGGCGTCCGGCTAGAGCATAAATATGAGGCAGGGTGCCACCTAAACTGGACGCGTCCCCTCTGCCTCTACCTCAACCTGCTGGGATCTAGGGAGTCAGCCCTATCGGGCGCACAGAAGAAGAACCAGCCGCTAATCCTGTGGGCTGAACCCCAACTGTACCGTACCTCGAGGGACAATCACGCATCACATGCCCAGTCTGTCCACACACATAACAAGCATCTATACCTTGACGACATGGCCTCGAATGTAACTTTCTGCACTGATACATCGTGGGACCGGTGGTCTTCTTTGGCTATAATCACCCCCAAACTACGAACCTGAAGCTCTCGAGCTTTGTCCTTGTCCTGACTGAATGGAGCGGTCAAATCTCCTACCTGCAAACCGTGGAGGTGCACTAGTCGCTGACTGGCCTGAGTATCTAGAATATGACTGTCTCGGTCCCCCTCTATAGTCGTTACCGGTACCCATAGATCTGGCCCTCTTACTCTGCCCCCTTTCACTGTCACGCTCACCCCTTTGCGGATGCTGCTGCTCTTCTAAGTTTTGGGTATGGGCCTGAATACGGGAAATATCCATCCCCTCTTGCAACGAAGTTGTCAAGCAATCTTTGAACAAGTGTGGCCCTAGGCCACTCACAAACCTGTGTACCCTGTCTCCCATGTCAGCCACCATAGTCGGAGCATATCTAGCCAACGAGTTAAAGTGAAGGATATACTCCCGGGCACTCATATTTCCTTGCTTCAAATTTAAGAATCTGTCTGCCCTAGCTCGACGGACCTCAGGTGGCAAGTAGTGGCGGATGAAGGCACCTATAAACTCTTGCCAAACTGGAAGAGGTGCATTCTCTTTTCTTGAAGATATCCAATTGTTATACCAAAGAACCGCCACATCCCGGAGTCTTTAAAATGCTAACTCCACAGATTCAGTTTCGGAGGCATGAATAATTTTCAACGTTCTCAACATCTCATTGATAAAACCTTACAGGTCTTCATCCGGCTTTGACCCGAAAAACTCTAGAGGATTTAAACTCATAAAATCACGAGCTCTAGTACTAACTGCCCTGTTACTTGGACCCGAACTCTGCCATTGTGCCTGGGCGCAACTAACTGTGTCGATAAATGAATAGCTTCGGTCATTTGTTGACCCGAAGCAACCGGTAAAGGAATTGGAGGCATAGGAGCTGGGACTGAAGCCCCCTCTTGTTCTTCAAGAACAGGCGGAGTGGAAGAGGTATTAGATGGAGCCTCATTATGTGATTCACCTTCTTCTACATTAGTTGGCGGTTCCCTTTCTATCTGTCTTTCTATCGTAGCCTTGCCCTTCTAGGTAACGGTAGATTTTCTCTTTACCAGCATTTCTGAAATCATAATCACACCATTAGGGAGGAGTAAATCTTATAACATGACTCTATCGCACGATCTGGTAAGAAGAATAATGGTTATTTTTCTTAAATACCCTGTAGCCTCTTGTTTATAGATGTAGTGCGCAACACACCATAAACAAGACTCTACTAAACACGGCTCGTAGACACTTCCTAGGACTGAACTGCTCTGATATCACTTTTTGTCACGACCCGACTAGTGGGCCATGACGGGTACCCGGAGCTGACTACCGAGCACCACTCATTCTGCTAGTCATCATACTTATTCTGCATTTAACTATGACTTCACGCTTCTAGACATAAGGAAAACCATTTTTAATTTCAAGCATATCTACATTTGTATACATAAGCCTTCCGGCTATCAAAATAACATATATACAATGAGGAGAAATCATGAGACCATATTACCCACACATGCGTATCTACGAGCCTCTACTAGAGTACTAAACATAAGGACAGGACAGGACCCCGTCGTGCCCAAATATGTACACATAACCATAACTCAATTAGCAACTCCGAATAATAGAGTGCTCTCGTGACTCTGCTGATCAGCTCCTATGAGTCTGGGTCGCCTCCCTGTCTACCTGTGGGCATGAACACAGCGTCCAAAAAGAAAGGACGTCAGTATGAACATTGTACTGAGTATGTAAGGCATGAATAAAATGAACATAACAAAGGAATCATAAGACATAAGATGAAGATATAACATGCTTGACCTTTTAAAGTAAACAAGTGTTACACATCATACATATATAAACATATCATATGTACCATCGTCGTTAAGCCGCGTCCGGGTAACCATCATACGCCGCCAACTAGTGGTGTCATGTCCGACCCTCTAGGCACGGTGTAATCATAAGCATCCCGCCTTAACGGTGACATGTCCGGCCATCTAGGCACAATGGAATCGTATGCAGCCTGCCTTCGCGATGACATGTCCGACCCTCTAGGCACAGTGCGATCGTATCATCATATACATCTCATAACTTATCATGACCTTATCATAAACTTTTCATAAAACATGTATTAGAATTCCAAGACAATCTATAACTATACCGAGGTGACATAAGGTCGAGAACCCCTGATTCCATTATAGAGAAATCGTGTTCATCATACCTCACCTTGAAAGAACTAACATCATAAGGTGGGTTTAGCAACAATGAGTAACATCAAGGAGTCCTATGGGGATCATTGGCTTCGTATCAACATCATATCATGGACTTTAGAATCTCTAGACTTAGGCTTATTATTACCATTATTGTATTCATGACATATCTCTCATTTTATTGTCTCATAAGAAGCTTATATAACGTTGACTCATATTTTTCGAAATGTAAGAAGGTCATGGAGAGATAAAGGGAATTCGTATCATGAGAATCATGCCTTAGAAGGAAGAGACTAGCCTTACATACCCTTTCGTTTCGCTACTCTATCACTTGAACGTTTCCCTCCAATGTTCACGTTTCTACCTTCAAAAGAGTTTGTACTAACATTAGATAATCGATAGCTTAAGCACACTTGACTAAAGCTAGAGAAAATTGAGCAACATTTCCTTTGTTTATACTACTTTCTCCATATCATATATCAACTCTCAAACGTCAATAATAACATTCATAATATCATAAGCAACAATCTTTATTCACCTACATTATCCAAATTTCCCAATTTCTCTTCAAATCATCCATAACCATGGTCATAGTACAATATTATGTTCATCCCTATATAATGTTTCTCTCATGTTCTTAATGTCATTTATAACATATTTATAATCACAACATATCAAGAATCATGATTCATATTAATCTACTACTCACAAACGCCACTAATCTCATATTTGTAACCCATTTCTATTTCCTTTCATAATCCAAGTCTTTCAACCTCTCCATAGTCCAAATAACATGAAATGATCATAAAACTTACCTTTGATTGAGTAGGAATGAGTTTTGGATAGCAATACTCCATTGAGGAAAACCCTAGTTTCACTTCCAAAGAGATTTCTTGCCTTGGATGACCCTAGTGAGCTTCTTGCACTTGATTCACTTGAATTTATGATATGAACCTTTGATTTCCTTTGTATTCTTGAAGATGAAATGTGTAGAACCCTCTAGAAGTCTTGAGAGAGATGGAGAAGTGGAAGAATGAGAAAGTAAGAGTGGGAACATATATTTATACTTGCAACTTATTCAACCCGTTGGGTATTATACGGACCACTTATACGGTCCGTATAACATTGTACGGTCCGTATAAGTGTCCGTGGTTCACCATCAGGGAAAACATCTTCCTGTTGGGTGTTATACGAACCGCATAAGCGGTCGTATAACCCCACCTCCCGAAAATTGTTTCCGTCGTTCGTTTGATCTCCAATCCTTATGGAACCTTCTTGACACTTGTTTAACACTTCATTAGCAATCTAAGGATCGTTATAACTCTTCCTTAAGACATCATTAAGTCAACATTAGCTCGGTACTTTACGAAACTTTTCCAAAACACAACATATGCTTTGCCTTCCTTAAGGAACTTTCTCCTCTTACTTCCAACGTCTTTGGAATCTTAATTAGAATCGTTAAATAATCTTTCTTACTTATATGAACATCGTATACTTCTCGCACTACGTTGGTCTATTTACTATGCAACGACATGAAATTTTCCGAGGTGTAACACTCGGTGAGGATTGTTTTGACGGTGTTAGTAGGTTGCAAGTAAATTTGTTAAATATATGAATGGCTTACATGCCATTACAGATCAGACCACCGAAATTGATGTGCAAAAACAGGTTAGATTGTACTTGTTATAGCTCTGTGGCGTCACGATATTTCTGGATAAGTCTGGTGACTTGCTTAATTTAGACTATTTGCTTGACATGTGTGAGCTTAACGCAATGAGTACACAAGCTTGGGGAGTGGCTGCATTGTCATATTTGTATAATTCTCTATGTCGCGCTTCGATGACCAAGGCCAAGGATGTGTGTGGATTGATTTCCTTGTTGCAAGTACGTGACTTTTAAAATTATGTGATTTTATTTAGTTGTCTTATTTGATAGTTATAATCTTTATATTTTTTTAAATTTTTTTAATATAGATCTGGGCTTGGGAGCAAATTATACCGATGCAGCCACCACACACAGCTCTTCAGTCACACCCGGCTCTTGCACGAAAGTGGACTCATCATAGAGTCAGCGAAAATGAGGCATGTGATGTGCTAGCCATATGTAGGGATGTATTGGACAACCTAACAGATGGTCAGGTATTTTATCATAACTATGCTTGTTATTGACATTTTGATATAATAGTTACGCTTATGCGTAATTTGTTTCTTTTATTATCATGTAATTTTATGTTCTTTCTATCATAGTTTGTGTGGTAGCCTTATTCAGAGGCCATCATTAATGGACTCCCCGAGTGGTGTCGGCGTGGCTGAGATATTTGGATGGCGCAGGTACTACGTATCTTTCCCACTATGAATATTAGGTCTCAAAGAGGTACACTTCAACAAGAAATAATGGTAGGAGTTGGTAGCCAGTCACATAATACGAGTAACTTTGACACACAATATGACGGTGTGGCTCCAAGGCGCTATCATAACTTTGGTTGGACTATGCAAAGTTGTGATATTCCGGGACCGAGTAATGCTCCAAGTACAAGTGAATTAGGTGGCGACAGTATCGTTCGACATTGCCCTGCTCAGGCGGAGTCATTTATGGAAAGGTAAATATAACGAAGTTTTGTTCACTTAAATTAGGAGACTCTAACTAATTGTTTTTTAGATTTGAACGCCTTGAATTTTGCTATGTTTGTAGGTGTAACGATTTTGAACAAAACCCCATATTGACTCAGCTCACACAAATTGTGAGCAATAACAATGTAGCTAATGATCAATCAGATGAGTTAGATAGTGATATCCCATTAGATCATGACGAGACAAACGATGATCAATCGTCTGGTGATGATGGTCATTCTTATAAAGACGTTACTGCCCGAGGTGAACGTAACATTGGCTATTACTGCCCGGATGATTTTGCCTTCATGAGAGATGACGGTCCAGTTCAGCCTACACTTTAGGATCATAAAAAACCAGAATTTATCAATTCAGGTTAGTATGGTGGCAATGAATTTTCAAAATATATCATTTTGTTTGTTGGCCCATTTTTAGGGGTTGATAATTTTCCTTATATTATACAATTAGGTATGTTATTTCAGAACAAACAGCAAATGAAAGGCGCATGAGATTATATTGTCTCGAAGAAAAGAAAGAGTTCATTTCTGATCAGTCCAAAGCTAAATTTTGGAAGGTTATTTGCAAGCATCATATGTTGGGATGTGAGTGGATGATCCGTTTAAGAGAGATTTCAAGTGGTATGTGGAAGGCAGGAAAAATGGTCAAGAAACACTTGTCTCACGGATGATTACAAGGAGGATCATTTTAATTTAAACAGTCAATTGATTGCTACTACGTTGATACTATGTATTATGGTCGACCCACACATCAATATTAAGGCTGTTTAGGAAAAAATAAAAGGGTTGTATACGTTAACTCCTAGTTATAGAAAAGCGCAAAAGGGGCATAAGAAAGCTTTTAAAATGGTATATGGAGATTTTGAAAATTCTTTCAAGTAATTGCCCCGATACATGGCTGCCCTACAATATTTCAATACGGGGACCGTTGTTGAGTGGGAGCACAAGTCAACTACAATGCAACGCGGTCACATCTTCAAGTTTCTTTTATGGGCTTTTAAACCAATCATTGATGGATTCAAAAATTGCAGGCCGGTCAACTCAATGGACGACACTCATCTCTTTGGTAAGTATGAGATGAAACTGTTAATTGTTGTTGGAATTGATGCAAACAATAGCATTTTTCCACTTGCATATGTTGTTGCACGTGAGAGCTTCGAGTCTTGGACGTGGTTCCTTATGTTATTGTGAATGTTACGGTTCACTTTTACGCGAGGCATAAAAGCTACTACAAGGCTGTAGACTCTATTCGGATTTTATACTTTTTAGAGTCGCCACCTAATTTTATAAGGGAAATTAGGAAAACCGAATTAAAGAATTTATTCAAACAAGAGAAAAATCCTCTAAAACCAGAATTCGAAGTAAGGGTTCTGGTGATCCCCTAAAGAAGGTTCTAAGCACCCTAATATTAAGGATCAGTAGAATACGATTGACCTACGAACTTCAATGTGTAATTAATTATGATTATTTGCTTTCTTTAGGAAAATATTATAAGGAGATTAAAATCACTTCATTTTCGGATCAAAACACACTTAAATTTTTCTCTTAAGTAGAGTTCCTACTAATTTGATCAAATGTCATGATTTTTTCCTTATAAGTTTATATATATATATATATATATATATATATATATATAGAGAGAGAGAGAGAGAGAGAGAGAGAGAAAGAGAAATGGAGTATATCTCCCTTTTGAAAATATAGAATAGGTTTTTTATAAGTACAAATAAAGAGAAAAAGAGTTTAATTATTTTATTCATTTTAGCCCATCTTGGGTCAATCAATATTTTACTCCAAAGCCATCTTATTTCAAAACCATAGTCCAAATATATCTCCTCTTGTTTTTATGCCTTAAGGTTTGAACTTGAACCCAACAGGTTTGAAACAACCTTAAGTCGAAATTGGTATTTTTGAAACAGTTCAGTCATTTTTTCTTTGAAATCAGTTTTTTGTTTTCTTTTTATTCAAGATCAGCCCAAGAGTATAGAGGTTAAATTCCGATTTTTGGTCCAAAATTGAAGGTTCAAAACAGTCCCATTTTTAAAAGTCCGCATACATGTATATACATATACCGTATATCAATTTCCAGTTTTTCAAAGACTTTACCAAAATCTATTTACCAATTTCATGCATCATTTGTCCTTACTAAGTTTGATTTGAAAATTATTTGAGAAATCACTAATTTTCTACGCAAAATTCCTAAGTTCTAACACATCCGGGTTTCAATATTTTACAATCATTTGTTTACATATACATATACAAATTATATAAAAATGGAAAAAGAGAAGAGTTAGGCTAGTGGGCCTACCGAAGCTCACTAGTTGCCATTTTCACCCGTTGGGCCTTCAATCCGCGGCTGGTTGCTAGAAATGTGATGGGGGCTGACTCGATGAAGAATGACATGTTGGGCTGGTCCCAACAGAGAATTTGGGAGACGAAATCCATTGGGACTCCTTTGGACATCACATGCACAAGGAATAAAGATAAAAATTAGCAAGTGATCCTAAAACCATACAAAGTCGTTAAATAACCATTCTATTGTTAAAAATCCAAATTCACACAAACTAGTTAACAAACAGCTACCGAAACAGAACTGAATTCTTTAAACTCAGATTAGATACCTAATGAGGAACTGGTTAAACAGCTTGTTCAATATCCAAACAGAAAGGAACTAGTTATCACACACAAGGAAAAGATATTTAAAGTCATGTAGGTACATCAGCAGCAAAGAATGATTTTTGAACAATGTCTAAGAATATGAAATTTGTCCAGTTTAGAAAAATAACCTTCTAATTTTAGATAAAAACTTTAGCCTACAACTTAACTAACCAATACTTTGAATGGAGATAAAAACCTTAAGTAGACATGCCAATCTATCAGCTTATTTCCTTAACAGATTTGTAGAAAAATAGGTGATGCTACTGGACTTTAACAAAGCTAATTGTACCATCAGACGAACTTAGTTAAGACATAATGGAACTGGGCACTTAAACCACTAAGGCAGGAATACTTTAACTACAAAATCTAAGCCAATTGCTTAGTAGGCAACGTATCAAGTAAAAAGGTCTTAAAGGAAATTCCAGGCTAGCTTGTTAATTTCAAAGGGACGCAACTGAAAGGATAACTAAGCCTTTCATATCCAGGTTACTAGAGACTTATTCTTAAAAAGCAGTTTGAATCAAAGGAAATAAGCAAATCTAATTTTTGGAAAGAGGAGAAGAAGCCTGAAAATCATACAAGAAGTTAAGCTGAGCTCAGAGGCCACCCAAAACTTAAGCTAAATAAACAAAGTCATTTCTCAACCTCTAAAGGATAAATGGATCAGAAAGTATTGACAAACCTCATAGACATAACTGGCATTTGAATACCACAAAGAGCACTGATTTTAACACTAGGCAGCAGTTCATTAGTTGACTATTCTTAGCAGTTCTGAATGTAGGAAAGCTTGAAAAGACATATTTAGGTCCCAAATAAAACTAAAAAAATGTCACTTTGTCATACATCAAGAACAAGAGGAAACTAGAGTTGTGTTCAGTTGTTTTGAAAGAGAATTTTGGATAGAAATGAAGGCAGGTCATGCGACAAACAGTATTCAAATTCAACTAGTGTTTTTTAATCCCTTCTTTCTTATTTCAGAAACTTCGTACACTTAATGAAACATCACTGACCACTGGAGCAAATTCCACATTTAGCATGGATTCTGGACTTCAAAACACAAAGAGAACTGAATAACCAGAAAGGGAGGAAAACATCAATAAAGGGAATAATAATGAAACACTATCCCTCTTAGCTATCTAACTTTATGTTCAACAAGACAATGGCTAATTGTGAAGAACGGACTTAATCTTCATTTTTTGATTAAAACAGTAAAGGAAAATGTCTAAACCAGCAGCCTTAAATAGCAACAGACAAACATACTAAATTCTGAAACTTACTAATTCTTATCAAAAACATATAATTAAATCTTTATACTCTATCATATTCATATTCTTACTTCCATAAAAGTTCAACTACCTTCATCCTTCAATAGTCACGACTCATATTAACTAAAAAATACTAATGCAATAGGTAAACTGTAATAGGGATTAATGAACCAACAATCTCTTGATTAGGATCCATTCAGAGACAAACTAACGTACAACCACACACAGGGATTTCTTAAACTATATCAAAGGTTAGTCAGGAAGCTAAACTTGATTTGAACTAAATTGATTAGCGTGCTGATTTTATCTGAGTTTAACAGTGGAGGGATAGAGTTATACAAGTCCATGTTTCAATACCGTAACAACGAGACAACATAACAGAACTAAGGTGAAAACACAAAACCCCAAAAATCAATAACATTGCATATTGATTTAAACTTCTTACTAATATAAACGCAGAATAGGCAATCGGAAAAATAAATAAACTAAGACGAGGAAAGAAAATTGCGCTGTTGTCGAGCAGCGACGGGGGCGACTAAAGTTGAGTCGATCACCTTCAAACCAACGCAACAACTAACTCGAACTTGAAAAAAAAAAAAAAAAACTTGTTCCGATGATTCAAAACTCAGCTTCTAAGAGAAAATTTCTTGTTTAAAGCTAAAAATTGAAAAGTTCAGAACTTGGGGATGTGAAAACCTTGTTTGATAATGAAGAAGAGGGTTCTATTTATAGAGCCCTAATTCTAGGGTTTGAGATGTTCAAATTCGATGTGGGACTTTTTTAAAAAAATTGAAATTTGTTTGTATTTTGTTTGAAATCCGAATCTTGTCAAGAAAGTTTTAATTCCAATTCAGAAAATGAAGAAAAGGAAAATGGGAAAAGGGGTGTTACCGCTTGAATTGGAGAAGATGACAAAGAGCAATAAATTTCTTTACCCAAAATGTTGAAACAAAGCCTGTTAAGGCTGAAAATGCATGATCTCATGCCAAAAATGGCCGGAGACAGCTCATTTTGAATGAGCTGTGCGCGGTAGGATTGAGCCATTAGGCTTCGTTTGGGGCTGTTGTGTTAAGGAAAACTGAAGGTCCTGAGTTATTTTTGGGGAATTCAAGCTCAGATTGGGTCGGGTATGCATATAGTTGGGCTGGACCAGATTTGAAAAATTATTAGGATTGGGTTGATCTTTGGGATTAATGAAGTGACCATAATTGAATTTAAAATACAACCTATTTCATGCCGAAAATAGCCAAATCGATTTAAACCAAATGTTTTCAATTAAAACCCTTTTCTAACCAAATTGGAATAAAACCGAGAAGAATTAAATGATCAATTAATTAATTAAGCTTCTTGACTAAATAAAGTAAAACAATTACTTGCAAATAGGACTAATTATAATAATTTAGTCGTGGAAGACTAAATCAATAATTAACGATACGTTCTTAACTAAACACTCATTTTTTTATATATAAATTGATTTTTCAATTGATAAAATAGTCATAATTAATACATAAAATTATATGTAAAATATACAATATATATATATATATATATATATATATATATATATATATATATATATATATATATATTAGGGATTTTGTCAAATGAAATGGCAAAATGGCTCCAAATGTTAAGTGGCATTTTGGTCTATTTTTTGTACTGATAGTGGCATTTTGGTCTATTTTTTTTAAACTATTTGGTGCTTGCTGGACATACTATGGTTTTGCTGCTAATCAAATTTGGCCATCATCTCTGTTTATGCAATATTATTTTATCCATGCTTGTTTTATTGATTGCTTATGTTGTGTTGCCTAGTGGCCCTAAGTTAATGTCACTGACCTTGTTGTGCAAATGCTTCGTGTTTGCTCTTTTTAATTATGCCAAAAGGGGGAAATAAATGAAAATTGATTAGGGAAGTCAGGGAGTTTGTTTAGTGTTTGTTGGATAAGTTTGTTGAGCAATGAGTTTGACTCTCAGGGGGAACAAGTGGGGAATCTAGTCCTCAGGCGGCATACAATTGTGTGTTCTCATCATCGAGGGGGGGAATTGATGAGCTATGATACCTTGTGTTTTGATGATTTGACAAACCTCATTTGTGTGGCATTCTGTGTTACGATGTTTTGACAATGACAAACAAGTGGGACATCTGGTCCTCAGGAGGAATACAACCATGTGTTTGTCATCATGAAAGAAGGGAAAATTGATGAGTTATGATAACTTATGTTTTGATGATTTGACAAACCTCATTTGAGTGGTACTATGTATTATAATACTTGAAAATGACAAACCTTATTGGAGGGACCAGATGGGATCAGGTGTTCTCACTCATGATACCTTGCAGTGTGATTAACCTTATTCAAGGAACCAAATGTGTTCAGGTTCACTCGATAGGGAGAATGATGAGATATGATACCCTGGGTTGTGATGATCTGACACATCTCATTCAAGGAACCGGATGTGATAAGGTTCACTTGATGACTTGGTTAATCTTACAATACATCACGTACTGATGGGATAACATTCTCTTCTGAAGAACAAAATCCAATCAGCCACACCACTCCTCTGAATAACCGGATGCAATCAGCCACACCACACAAGCTGCAAGATATGTTTATGAAGGGACCAGATGAGGAGTTGGATAGGGACCAGATAGGCTTTCAGAGGGACCAGATGGGATCAAGTCCCCTAGTCGTTGCTCGATCAACTCTACAGCTGTAAAGCTGCTACCACTGTACCGACTGGACAGTGTAGCAGCACAGCTGTGGATAATGCAATGTCCCTTTCATCTCAACACTTATCTCTTATAAATAAACAACATGCTGCTAGAGAAACCCCAACACTTTGCAAATCAGAAAATTTCATATATCTCAAAGTGCAAGCAGCCGCCTCTCAAGGTGCTCTCAAGAACAAAGCTCCAACAAACAGAAGGACCAATTCCCAATCACTGAAGATATCCTAAGTCCATAGGTTTGTTGAGTCTTTGTATTTTTTTCTTAACTTGTATTCCTACACGGCTTTCAAGAAGTGTAATAGCAGGACAGTTTTACAACCATTCTGAGTTTGTTCACTTGGCTAGAGTTAGTCAAGGTTTGTTTGGGTTCTTGGCTAGAGTTAGTCAAGGTTTGTTTGGGTTCTTGGCTAGAGGTAGTCAAGTTTTGTTCTTTGCAATAGAGTTATTGTAAAGGTCTTACAATAAAGTTGTTGTAAGGGGTGAGGGATTAAGAGTTTAATTTCTAGGTTGCAATAGGTTATAATCTGAAGTTGCTCAGTTAATGAAGTTGGGAAATCCTAATCCGGTAGATCATGATTTTTAATCCCTTGAGCAAGAAGTTTTTCACGTAAATATCTTGTGTTATTTACCTTATGTCTCTACACTGTTTGGTGGACTCGTATATTCTATCATAACCCCTGTACTCGACTTTTCCATAGTCGTCGTTACCTCCTCAAACTACTACCTGACAGAGAAAGGTATTTCAAATGACCGTTGGCGCGTGAGAGTGTAAAATAAAAGTTACATATGTTAGTCTAATGGGTAAAAAGTCTAAAATACCATGTCCTTTTATTTGTGGGAAAAGGTATAGAAACACACCTAAACTATGACGAAATTGCCAACTACACACTTAAGACGCAGCATGTGCAAACACGTATTTATTCAAAACTAAAACATCGGGTCTTAATTGAACAAAATGCCGGCTCAGGGGGAGATATAGCTGAAGAATCAAGTAACCCATTCTACTAACCTTGTAAACCGACAAAAAACTGGATACTCTTCTAATTGTGACAATGAATGTCTTAGTTTATTTAAGCATAATTATCTCATAAGGTATGGTATTCTTTGCGATAAATTATACAAATTAATATTGATAATTTGTTGGAATCAAATGAAGTTTAGTGAATGAACACTCTGCTAACTTGTGGCATAAATTAAAGGCTTAGGTAACATAAACAAATAAAAACTGAAGAAATTAGTTAAGAATGAAATTCTTCCAGAATTGAATTTTATAGGCCTTAATATTTGTGTGATTATATTAAATTAAAAGAAACAAGACACACACAAAAAAAATGAGTCTACATCCCATGTATAGTAAGAGTCTTTCCAACGAGGAACTGAACTCTTAGACTGGCTCAACCACAAGAAGCACACAACTCCTTCAAATTATACACAACGATAAATATGGTACTTTATCACTTTTATTGACGATTTTCCACGTTATGAATATTTCTACTTGTTGCAAAAAAATCAGCAGTGAATGCCTTAGAGGTATTTATAAATGAGGTTAAAAGGCAACTAGATAAAAACAACGAAAATAATTAGGTTAGATAGAAGAGGCAAGTATTATGAAATATATGATGAAATTGGACAACACACCGATCAATTTGTTAAATTTCTAGAAAAACGTGGCATATGTGCTCAATATACAATGCCTGGCGCACCATAAGAAAATTGTGTGGCAGAAAGATGTAATAGACAATCCTATGTGGCACATCTCAATGGCCTCCATTGACATTTATCTTTTTTCTCCTTTTTTTGACATTTTTTCCATCATTTTTATCATTAACTATATTTAAAAGTCCATATAAAGACAATTTTGAAAAAAAGGAATTGTAGTAATAACTTAAGAAAATGAAGAGTCAATAGCATGAGCATTAAATACGAAATGAATATTAACTTGTAAATGCAATAAACATATGTATTAAATGTTTAATCAATGACCTCATTTTTCTAATAAAAAAATTAATAATTAATGATCAACATTCACAATGTTAATATAGCAAAATACGTTAAACATGATATAATGCAACCATAAAGAAATTACTTTTCCAATAATAGTTTTCAACCTTTCATATTCCTTCTTTATGGAAATGCCTGGAGTCCTCCTCTATTTTTGAGTATTAACTCCCATTATTTGCTCCCTCACTTGTAACATATATCGCATTTAAATTCATTAAACCTCTTTAATTACCAAATACTACATTTAAATATGAAGATAAAAAAACAAGTGTAGACAACTCTATGTTGATTAGGAACGACTCCTATTGCCTTGCATTTTTCTCCCTACACATATTTTATGTTTCAATGTCATTATACTATGTTCATCCATTTTAGCTTTTTCTTATTTTCAGACATCAAATTTTTCCCAAACTAATGAATATGAAGGTTGGAGGTTTCTGAGATGAGAAGGTAAGCAAAGAATTATTTTCTATGAAAATACTAATTACTTTTATTTAACTATCTGTAAGCTTTTTTTGGTGAGGCTATTCAACTCTGTCTCTTCACCTTAAGAATTCTAATATTTTTGTTGCTATTTTGGATTTGGTATACTATAACTCTCGTTTGTTCATAATTTTCACTTTTTTTTTAAAGTAATTCAAAATAATGTTTGGTATATAATATTAGATTCATTGTTTAAAATTTTCTTTGAAGGCAAAGAGCAATTCAAAAAATCAGGTAATGCTTCGAGTAAGAGAAATCCTAAGGTCATGGAGACAAGCCTCTTCTAAAGTCGGCTGAAGAAGATAATCAAACGGATGAATATAGTAATCAAGCCGCTAAATCATGTAGAAGAAAATTATCTAGAGATGGAGTCCATTTTCTTTGTAAGCTATTTTTTTCAAGTTTTTTTTTTAATTTGCTTTTTCCCTGTTTAGGTTTTTACTATAATAACCTAAACCACATTGGTCATTCTCCTATCCTTTGTAAATTTGTACAGTTTCTCAAAGCAGTAGTTTCCTTTGATTAATCCTGAAAGCTAACATTAGTACAAAACTATATAGAATATTATTTTCCAAAGCTATTATGTATAATATTGTTGTTTCTTACTTCATAGTATAATATGTAGATTGTAGCCTGTCAGCTATTGTATATGAATGTGATAAACATGTCATAAAACTAAAAAAAAAATAAAAAAATTATGATCTTAAATATGCGATGAATTTCTTATTGGGTTAAAATAATGTCATTAAGAGTAAAAATAAAAAATTTAAACTGAATCATATTTATCGATCAAACGTTTTTAATGACATCCAATATTACAAAAGAAAAAAAAACGAAGCATTGACACCAACATGAATTTAAACTAAAAATCCTATTTAATTGGATTGAAACACTGAAAAGAATCTTTAGAATATTTTTAGAGCTAGAATATTTAAAAATTTGTTTTGTGAATTTAACGAGGTATTTTTATGACTGCGCGAAGCGCGGACAAATGCACTAGATAAGTAAATAAAAATATATAGTTCAGAGAATGCACTCGTACTAATAAATGCAAAATATGCCTCTTGAATATCCATTTCTTTATTTCAATTTATGTGATTATTTTTTGCTTTTCGAGATTCAAACTGCATGAATTTTTGCTTTTTGAGATTCAAACTGCATGAACTTTCACCAATATTTTAAGATATATTTTTTCACTAAACTGATATGAAAAAATTACAACTTATAATACTTTTTTATGTGGTGTTCAAAAATATATAAATTTTAATCTTAAAATATTGAGTTAATATAATACAATTTAGCTTCAAAGTTTAGTCAAATTGGCTCTCGAAAAGGGAAAAGTATCACATAAATAGGGACGGAGGGAGTATGTTTTATTACTCCCTCTTATGTGGCACACTTAATAATACTTGCATATACTATTGTTGAACCGACAATCCGCGACTTAAGTAGCACAAAAAAAGAAAAGTTGAACCAAAGTAGTACAGAAAAAAAAAACACATAAATAGGATTCACGCACGAATTTCATGCGTGAAAGGACCAAACTGCAAAAATGCAGCTTGACCCTTTCACGCACGAAATTCATGCGTTAAAGGACCAACTTGCAATAATACCATATACTCCTTTCACGCACTAATTTCATGCGTGAAGCAACACAGTTTTTTTTTTTTTTTGGTGTTACCTTTCAAATCACATTTTTTTCCATACTTTGGGCAAAGATTAGTCATGTTTCAAAATCTCAAAATATCAATATTTTATATAAAACTTAATATCTTTTTTTGCGTACAATAATGTCGGCTCATTACATCAAGTCCACCTAAACGTTTGGATAACCGTTTTAGGGGTTCTAAGGTGCCCCGAAGTAAGTTTTGAAACTTGTCTATTTATAGGGTTTTGATTTAAGTGTTTTATTATATTTGAATGTACAAATATAAATATTTGATTTAATAATAATTCATCTAATACGAGAGGTTTATACTAATTTAAAAATAATTCATTCCATCTAATTACAATACTAATTCAAAGTAATACAATAATAAATTACAATAATAATACAATTTTCAAGTTCTAGAGACTCTATTACTTCGAGAGGTACTTGTACTACCACGACCTTGTTGCCCACAGGAACGCTTGTCATGGCCATATTGCTTACAGGTAGAGCACTTGCGAGAATAAGTTCTTTCACTAACATCCATTTGATTGGATCTACGACTTCGTGAGTTAATGCCCAATTTCCTGATGTAATCCTTGTTAGCAACCATCGAAAATGGCTCGTTTGGCCAATAAGCTTCATTACCAAGTGGGTGGAATTGGCCGGAATATGCTCTAAGGTAACTGTGGACCTTGTATTCCCCCGCCACATAACTTATTACCGTTTTTCTCATTCTCTCGAAGCACTTGACAGCATGAGAACACGGCATGTGATACGTTTGCCACTTACCGCAAGTGCATGTTCTTGTTGCCTCATAAACGTTATGCACGTTTCCACCCTTACCGTTGTGATAACCCGTCCTAACTTCATAGACATGTCGAATTGGGTCATACTCGGTCATTTGGTGGTGCTCACATTTTTTTCTATAATGCTCCATAATTTTGAAGGGCTTTGGCATCCATGTCCCGCCGTCGGCTAATATCGCTCTAGCTTGCCTTGTCCTAACAACAAATCGCTCCACAACCTGCTTGAAAGTCATTCTCACCATTGCGGTGACAGGTAGTCCTCGAGCCGATTTCAGCAAGCCATTGAAAGATTCTGAGCTGTTTGTTGTGAGCATGCCCCATCTTTTGCCTCCATCAGCATGAAGCGTCCATTTTTCAACTTCGAGCTTCATCAACCAAATATATGCGGGTTCACTCACTGCCCTGATCAGATCCATTTTTGCAGCCCATTTTCGTTGTTGATGCTCCATCGCAGCCCCCCACATCAATTTGTTTAGAGTGCCATTGTGAAACGTTGATTGCAAATTTGCCTTCAAGTGCCTTAAACAATAGCGATGGTAAACAAAGGGAGGCTGCCACCCTGGTAAATTAGCCATATTGTGCAATATGCCTTTATGACGATCAGACAACACGCATATGCCGGTACGATCCTTAATAACATGAATTTTCAAATGGGTCAAAAAGATCCCCCATGTGTCGTTGCTCTCGTTAGCGGCAATTGCGAAAGCAAGAGGAAATATTGACCCATTGGCATCCATTCCTATTGCAATTAGGAGCTTGATGTCGTAGGCACCATATACATGCGTACCATCTATGGATATCACTGGTCGGCAGTGAGCAAAACCATCAATGCATGGTTTGAATGTCCAAAATACGAAGTTGAAGATTTTACCCTCTATAAGCCGCCACTCTACAACAGTACCATTATTAAAATGTTGTAGAGCTGCCATATACCTTGGCAGCGATTGAAAAGAAGTATGCCAATTTCCAAAGACCATCTCAAAAGCGCGTCTACGCCCGAGAAATCCCTTTCTGTTGCTTATAGTTTTACTATATATGGTTTGAACGTTTCGAATACAATCTTTGATGGGGATCCTGCACAAGTTTAAACAAACAACATTTAGTAATTGATCTTTTAATCGATATAAGACATATAATGTACTAGGTAGGATAAGTTACCTTGGCGTTTCGGCAATGTCCTTAAGTAATACTTGAGCAATCATGTTTGTATCTAAATTATAATGATCTGCTTGATTTTCTTCCATATCACAAGTGTGTCTTTCGCGGAATTTTGTCATAGCCCACATACCATCAGGCTTAACAATTCCCCGAAGCAACCACTCACAGCCTTGATACCGTCGTTTACAAACTAGTCTCCATATCTTTGAGGTTGAAAGATCAACTTTAAACTCCCTCATGTCCTTAAAACAATAAATTTTGACAGCCCGTTGCAACGCCTTTTTGGATGCGAACAACATTCCCTTTGCAAGGTAGCATCGATCTTTGTTGAGATCCTTTGGTTCAATCCAGGTTTTTTGGCGACTATCATCATCTTCTCTTGTGAAGACAAATGCATCATCACGACCCTGCAGGCTGTCAAGATAAGGGATATTGTTAGAATGCCACTGAATTGAGCTTTCAGAAGTTGGGTTTTCAGCTATCGGTGGTGGTACGTGGTGGTGCATTGGTTCTTGTTGGTTTTGGCTTTGAGGAATACTGTTGGTCATACCAACTTGAACATCATCATCATCATCTTCATCATCGGTTACCTCTGCATTATTAGCTAGTTCATCGTCATCACTTGATGATGACTCATAATAATTAGGAAAATCTTCATTATCAAGTGCATTCATCCTCCTACACGAAAAGTAACATATTTTAAATACCAAGGTGATGAACTTACTGTCGTTCATAAGCACTGTCATGGTGTGGAGATTGATCAACTCCACCGAACTGAGAGGATTGACCAACATCCATATTTGATACCACTAGCGAGTTTTGAGAATAGTTCCTATAAAGATTTAAAAACTGGTTATTGACCAATTCATACAACAAACACGTGCTATAATATGAAAAATTCATATTTACCAATTTTCATTGTAAGCTTGATTAAATTGCTGGCTTAGATTTTCCAGCGGCACTTGACCACTCAAAATGTCTCCATAAGAACTAAAGTCCCCATAAGTGTTACCATGAATAGGCTGGACTTGAGGGACTTCTTCTCGAGGTATCTTTTCAACATACATCTCAATAACATTAATGAATACTAAACCACAATATTCTTCCGGCGATCCCAAATAATCACTCAAAGATTCATCATCGTTGATATTGTGCATGCCATAACGCACTACACCGTTTGATATTGTTTGTGGATATCTGCCAGTTATTGAGATTTCAAACTCAGTGGGTGTAGTTTTCATTCTTTTGTGCATGTAACTAACTAGTGTTTCATAATTTAAAGTTATTGGAAATTTAACATGGGCTTTTGGTTTGATACTATAATGAATGGAGTAATTGTCCTCGACGATATCTCCATCCCAAAATAGTGAAACCTTAACATTTGAAGCATTTTGAGACATTTTTTCTATGAAGTTTGGTTTTTTTTTTTGAATGACTTGTAAGACTTAGAAATTGATGAGTTTCTCACTCGTCAAGCCTTCAAGTTAAATAGACCACTCAAAATTGTAATGCGTGGTAGATTGCGCATTAAAATGGTGAGCAATACAAGTCGTGTTAAAACGGTCAAATAATACAGCAACGTATTGTCAAATCATGCCTTTATGTGTCATAGATTCCTGAAATTGACATTGCGCATTAAAATGGTGCGCAATACAAGTCGTGTTAAAACGGTCAAATAATGCAGCAACGTATTGTCAAATCATGTCTGCAACGTATTGTCAAATCATGCCTTTATGTGTCATAGATTCCTGAAATTAACTTTGCGCATTAAAAAAGTGCGTAGTAGTAGCCGTGTGATTTTCACGCACAAAATCTGTGCGTGAAAGCGTAAAACTAAACTTACCTTTCACGCACAGATTTTGTCACGACCCGACTCGGGGCCGCGACGAGCACCCGGTGTTGACCCACCCGAGCACCCTCTTAACTTACTCTTATACTTACATCTAGGCGAGCCACATAATTATACATGCATTTCCATTTATTCGTCAACTAGTCCCATATGGACAACCGCACATTTATATCATCATAGGCATTTATGCCACATCAATATTCATGGGCCAACGTGGCCGACAAAATGATATACAAAACATAGGCCGACAAGGCCAAACACATCTACCCACACACACACATGTCTACGAGCCTCTAAGAGTATAACATATCACATTAGCGGGACAGGACCCCGCTATGCCCATAATTATATACACAAAAGAATGAGTACCCAAAAGATATGGCTCCGAAGGAAATGGAGCTCTCTATGTAATCTCCGAATAGGCAGCTAAGGATCAAGTCTGTCTCCCTGTGCACCTGCGGGCATGACGCAGCGTCCACAAACAAAAGGACGTCAGTACGAAGAATGTACTGAGTATGTCAAGCATGATCAACATCAATATAGAAGCATAATAGATATGATATGAAGATAGCATAGGAGGGGAGACAATAATATCATCATCATCATGTCGCTTACTTGCATACGTCGTCGTTCGTATCCCATAATAATACTCGTACCATACTTGTGCTCATATTCGTATACATGTCCTTATTCGTATTCTCATACATAGTCTTATCGCATTCATATTCATATTATATACATAGCCATACACTTATATACATACATAGCGTACCCGACCATAAGGTTCGGTGTTTCATACATACTTGGCCAACCAAGGCTCAATGTTATTTCTACCTGGCCCTACCAAGGCTTCAGGGTTATCCGTACCATCTGCAGAGGTGTGCGCGCGTTACGTAATCGTATACATACTTTATACATAATCATATACATATATCCTACCCGGCGTTATAAGCTCGGGGTATCATTATAGCCCTTCATAGGCACATATACATATATCATAGCTCGTAAGCATCTTTAATCTCATTTTACTCTCATCATCATTTCTATCCTCATCACTATCGTTACATCTACATTATGGACTTACTCGTCAAGCGAGGAACATAGTATAATCATAGTACATATCAAGGGTCGTGAGCTTATGAGCTCGGAATGCCAACCATGTGAAGACAACATACTCATATAGGGGAATTTAGGAATTTGGCCAAGAACCATGCCTTATGAAAGAAGGGTTAGCCTTACATACCTTTCCGTCGGACTATTCTACACTTGCACGTTTCCTTTCAATGCTAGCGTTTATACCTTCATTAATATCACAACAATGGTCATTAGTCATTCACATTATCCACATTATCTAGATTCCTCAATTTGCCTCTAATTCACCCACATTCATGGTCATAACACCCATCTTCGTCCGTTCGTCTAAAGTGTTTAGTTCATGATCTTAATACCATTTATGACACATTCATATCACAACACAACAACATTCATAACTCAATTCAAACTATTTCTCAAAATGTCACTATTCATCTTTCATGACCTAGTTGACCACATTTTCTATAATCCATGTATTTTAATTCTCCAATACCTTAAACATCTTGTAAAAATCATGAATCTTACCTTAGAAGTTGTAGGAACAAGCTTTGGTTGATAATACTCTTCTTTGAGCAAAACCCTAGTTTTTCTCCATTTGGATTTCTTGACTTGGATGATCCTGATGATTCCCTTATCCTTGATTCACTTGTCTTAATGTTATTGATGGCTTATAATCCTTGAAAACTCATATAATAAATATAGAGAGAAGTTCTAGAGAGAAGTGGTGTAATGTTGTAATGAAATAAAATAAGTCTTGATCCTCATATTTAATGAATTGGAAAATCTGTGCTGGGTGAACAGTGGTCGTCCATGGAGGTTTACGGTCCGTATTCCACTTTACGGACCGTCCCTCGTGGTCGTCTTTAAGCTTAAGCAGGACCAGAGACTTTGGCCTGCATGCATGGTGATTTACGACCATGGTTTACGGACCGTAAATCACTTTACGGTCCGTCCACCAGGTCGTATTGTACCTCTTCCTCAGCTGGCAGAAAGTTGAAGTTGGACATGCCAGTTTACGACTTCAAGTTTACGGACCGTATTGCACTTTACGGTCCGTATTTTTCACTATACGACCACTGGCAGAAGGCTGAAGCTTTTGCATGGCAGTTTACGACTGCCAGTTTACGGACCGTATTGCACTTTACGGTCTGTATTTTGCAATATACGACCACTGGGCAGTTTTGCCAACTTTCAATTTTTCTCATTTCTCGACTTTTCATTCTAATTATCCACATCCCTTTTCATACATTTCCCATGAAACATTATACACTCGCACTCCTCGCACACATCATTAGTTCATTTACTTGCGCACCAACGGGAAATTTTTCCGAGGTGTAACATTCTACCCCCCTTAGGAACATTCGTCCTCGAATGTTAAAGGCTTGGGGAATTCTATAAAAATTTCGCCAGAGTTTCCTCTGTAATGTGGCACTACCACCCTGTCACAACAACCCACAATAACAATGCCTCACAGGGCAATAATATAACAGCACTCGAAATTTAGCCACACACGACCTGAATGTATAAAAGGGAAAACATGCATACCTTATGATTTTGACGTCTCATCTTGGACTTCTTCCAAGGGCCGAAATAAATGTGGGTATTTGGATCGCATATTCTCTTCCGCTTCCCATGTCATTTCCTCTCGATTGTTATTTCTCCACACAACTTTAATTGAGGCCACTTCTTTGTTTCTAAGCCTCCGTACTTGCTTATCTAATATGGCAATGGGTATTTCATCATAAGTTAACATTTTTCTGTCACTTGAATATCATTCACTGGGACGATCCTCGTAGGATCTCCAACACACTTCCGAAGCATCGAGACATGAAATACTGGATGGACTGACTCCAAATCTGGAGGTAGATCTAGCTCATAGGCCACTTTGCCTATTTTGCGTATAATCTAATAGGGTCCGATATACCGGGGACTGAGCTTCCCCTTTTTGCCAAATCTCATAACGCCTTTCATTGGCGACACTTTCAAGAATACCCAATCCTTATCTTGGAACTCTAAGTCCCTTCGACGATTATCTGCATAGGACTTCTGGCGACTTTGAGCCGCTAACAATCGATCTCGTATAAGCTTGACTTTCTCTATTGCTTGCTGGACCAAATCTGGCCCTATCAACTTGGCTTCTCCGGTTTTAAACCACCCAATTGGGGATCTACACTTTCGCCCATATAGAGCTTCATACGGTGCCATTTGAATGCTAGAATGGTAATTGTTATTGTAAGCAAACTCAATGACTGGCAAATGGTCATCCCAATTTCCTCCAAAATTTATCGTACATGCCCGTAACATATCTTCCAGAGTCTGAATAGTACGTTCAGCTTGCCCATCAGTCTGGGGGTGAAATGCCGTTCTAAGGCGCACTTGGGTCCCTAGACCCTCTTGGAACGATCTCCAAAACTTGGCGGTAAACTGAGTTCCTCTATCGGAGATAATAGATACTGGAACACCGTGGAGTCTCACTATCTCTTTAAGATAAAGCTTTGCGTAATCTTCAGCCACATAGGTCGTCCTGACCGGTAAGAAATGAGCTGATTTAGTGAGTCTATCCACGATCACCCATATGGAATCATATTTACGTCGAGAACGGGGTAACCCTGTAATGAAATCCATATTAATCACTTCCCACTTCCAAGTTGGGATTTCTATAGCTTGCAATAAGCCACCCGGCTTTTGGTGTTCTATCTTCACTTGTTGGCAATTAGGACACTGAGCTACGAATTCCGCCACGTCTTTCTTCATTCCATTCCACCAATATATAGTCTTAAGATCATGATACATTTTCGTCGCTCCGGGGTGAACGAAGTAATGGGAACAATGAGCTTCTCTCAAAATCTGACGGTGTAGACCTGCCACATCGGGAACACATAACCTGCCTCGACATCGGAGAACTCCGTCTTCCGAAATGTCAAATGATGACCCCTCCTTCTGAGGGAGTGTATCTCTGTACTGCATTAGCATGGGATCCTCATATTGTCGCTCTTTTACTTCCGCTACTAACGATGAAACTGCTGAATTCTGAATAGTAGCTCCGCTGCTACCTGAGTCCACCACTCGGACTCCTAGGCTAGCTAACTGCTGAAGATCACGGGCCATCTCTTTCTTTTCTGGTCGTACCTCACTTAGACTTCCCATCGACCTACGGCTAAGAGCATCAGCCACAACATTTGCCTTTCCGGGGTGGTATAGGATTTCAACATCATAGTCTTTTAGCAACTCTAGCCATCGTCGTTGCCGCAAATTCAACTCTTTCTGCTTGAAGATGTACTAGAGACTCTTATGATCTGTATAAATATCCACGTGGACACCATACAAGTAATGTCTCCATATCTTTAAAGCATGGACCACCGCGGCCAATTCTAAGTCATGGGTAGGATAATTCTGCTCATGTTTCCGTAATTGTCTAGAAGCATACGCAATCACCTTACCATTTTGCATCAATACACAGCCTAGCCCGACGCCTGAAGCATCACAATAAATAACATATCCTTCCAATCCCTCTGGAAGTGTCAAGACTGGGGCTGAAGTCAGTGGGTCTTTCAACTCTTGGAAACTACGCTCGCAAGCATCTGTCCATTGAAACTTAGCTGACTTCTGAGTCAACTTGGTGAGCGGTGCAGAATTAGAAGAGAAACCCTCAACAAATCTTCTGTAATAACCAGCTAAGCCCAAAAAGCTACGAACCTCCGTAGGGGTCGTGGGCCTTGGCCAAGTCTTCACGGCCTCAATCTTTTGGCTATCCACTCGAATACCGTCAGCTGCAACAATGTGGCCCAGAAATGCCACTGAGTTCAACCAAAACTCGCATTTGGAAAACTTCGCGAATAACTCTCGCGTTCGAAGAACTCCAAGGACAACACGCAAGTGATCCGCATGTTCTGCCTCGGATCTAGAATACACTAGGATATCATCGATGAATACAATCACGAATAAATCCAGAAAAGGCCTGAATACATTGTTCATTAAGTCCATAAACACTGCCGGTGCATTAGTTAGCCCAAACGACATTACTCGGAACTCGAAATGGCCATATCTTGTTCTGAAAGCTGTCTTAGGGATATCTTTCTCCCTAACTCTTACTTGGTGATACCCGGACCTCAAATCAATCTTTGAAACCCATTTGGCACCTTGCAATTGATCAAATAAATCATTAATCCTCGGGAGGGGATACTTGTTCTTAATTGTCACTTTATTCAATTGCCGATAATCAATGCACATTCTCAAAGAGCCATCCTTCTTCCGGATGAACAATACGGGTGCTCCCCACGGGGATGAACTAGGCCTAATGAAGCATTTTTTAAGCAAGTCTTTTAATTGCTCCTTCAACTCTTTCAACTCTGCGGGTGCCATCCTATAGGGAGGAACAGATATGGGTTTACTGTCTGGCAACACATCAATCGCAAAATCGATCTCTCGCTCGGGAGGAAGTCCTGGAAGCTCTTCCGGGAACACATCCGAAAATTCGTTCACTACCGGAACTGACTGAAGAGTCGGCGACTCAGCTTCTACATCTTGAACTCGTACTAGGTGATAAATGCACCCTTTCGTGATCATTTTCCTTGCCTTTAGATAGGAAATAAACCTACCTTTTGGTGATGCCGCATTCCCTTTCCATTCTAAGATTGGTTCTCCCGGAAACTGGAAACGAACCATCTTCATTCGGCAATCAACATTGGAATAACAAGAAGCCAACCAATCCATGCCCATAATAACGTCAAAATCTACCATTTCTAGCTCATGCAAATCAATCATGGTACGGCGATCACAAATCACAATCACACAATTCCTATATACTCGGCTAGCTATTACCGATTCACCCACGGGTGTAGACACCTCGAAAGGTTTGATAGACTCCGGCTCAATTATAAATCGACCCGCAATATATGGAGTAACATATGATAATGTGGAGCCCGGATCAATCAAAGCATATACATCATGAGATAATACCGATAATATACCTGTGACCACATCAGGAGAAGACTCAAGATCTTGGCGTCCAGCCAAAGCATAAATACGGTGCTGAGGACCGCTAGTACTGGGAGCTCTGCCTCTACCTCTACTATGGCCGACTGGCGCATGTGAACCTGGCCCCGTAGGGCGTACAGATGCTGATGATCCGGCTGCCGACCCTGCTGGCTGGGTCCTACCTCTACCCTGTACCGAGGGGCAATCACGCATGATATGGCCTGGTTAACCACATAAATAGCAACCATCCGAGCCCAATCGGCATCGACCCCAATGCAACCTCCCACACTGGGAACATCGTGGTACAGGTGGCCTTGACTGGCCTGAATCACCTCTAAACTGAGACCCCGAATAACCCTGACTCAGCTCGGAACGAGTAGATCTGCCAAATCTCTGCCCCGTGAACTGTGGAGGTGTACTGGTCATAGAATAGCCTGAATGGCTGGGAAACTGCTGTCTGTGTCCGCCCCTGGACTGGCTCCTCGAACCCGAAGGTCTGGCCCTCTTGTTATGGCCCCTATCCTGCTCACATTCATTTCTCCGCTGTTGTAGGTGTTCCTCTAATTCCTGAGCATGTGCCTGAATGCGTGCAATATCCATGCCATCCTGAAGGGACGCAGTTAAGCATTTATCCATCAAGTGTGGCCCTAGACCTTTCACAAACCGGTGCACCCGATCGCCCATATCCGCTACCATGGCCAAAGCATACCTAGCCAAGGAATTGAAGCGGAGACTATACTCTGTAGCACTCATGTTACCTTTCCTCAGATTCAAGAATTTATCGGCCCTAGCTCGCCGAACTTCTGGAGGCATGTAGTGACGGAGAAAAGCGTCGACAAACTCTTGCCATACCGGCGGAGGTGCATTGGCTCCCCGCGAAGCCATCCATACTGTATACCATTGGATCGAGATATCTCTCAACCTATAGGACGCTAGCTCTACCGACTCAGTGTCTGAAGCATGTATCAACCGGAGCGTCCTTAGCATACCATCAATAAAGTCCTGGGGATCCTCCTCCGGTTTCGACCCAAAGAATTCCGGGGGTTTCAAAGCAATGAAGTCACGGGCCCTTGCACTAACAATCCTGTCACCTTGCCCTGCGCTTGGCCTCTGAGTCTGGGACGCAACCAACTGAGTCAACAAATTAATGGCCTCTCTCACGTCTTAGCCCGAAGCATTCGGTGGAGGAGCTGGAGCTGGGGCTGAGGCTCCCGCGTGCTCCTCGGTAATGGGCACTGTCTGGGAGGACTGCGATTGAGCCGCACTCTGGGACTCATCTTCCTCTACTACCGGTGGCGGTGCTCTTTCAGCCCGCTTTTCTGCCACCGTCTTGCCCTTTTGGGCTGCGGTAGCCTTTTTCTTTTTAGGCATCTCTGAAATACACAACACACGATTTAGGAACAAGAATTTCTTACATCATAGCTCTATCGCATGATTCTTATGAAGAAAGAAGGTCATATATTCCTAGAATGTCCGCAGCTTCTCGTTTATAAGTGTGGCGCGCAACACAGCCATAACCAAGACTCTACTAGACACGGCTCGTAGACACATCCTAGGACTGAACTGCTTTGATACCACTTTTGTCACGACCCGACTCGGGGCCGCGACGAGCACCCGGTGCTGACCCACCCGAGCACCCTCTTAACTTACTCTTATACTTACATCTAGGCGAGCCACATAATTATACATGCATTTCCATTTATTCGTCAACTAGTCCCATATGGACAACCGCACATTTATATCATCATAGACATTTATGTCACATCAATATTCATGGGCCAACGTGGCCGACAAAATGATATACAAAACATAGGCCGACAAGGCCAAACACATCTACCCACACACACACATGTCTACGAGCCTCTAAGAGTATAACATATCACATTAGCGGGACAGGACCCCGCTATGCCCATAATTATATACACAAAAGAATGAGTACCCAAAAGATATGGCTCCGAAGGAAATGGAGCTCTCTATGTAATCTCCGAATAGGCAACTAAGGATCAAGTTTGTCTCCCTGTGCACCTGCGGGCATGACGCAACGTCCAAAAACAAAAGGACGTCAGTACGAAGAATGTACTGAGTATGTCAAGCATGATCAACATCAATATAGAAGCATAATAGATATGATATGGAGATAGCATAGGAGGGGAGACAGTAATATCATCATCATCATGTCGCTTACTTGCATACGTCGTCGTTCGTATCCCATAATAATACTCGTACCATACTTGTGCTCATATTCGTATACATGTCCTTATTCGTATTCTCATACATAGTCTTATCGCATTCATATTCATATTATATACATAGCCATACACTTATATACATACATAGCGTACCCGACCATAAGGTTCGGTGTTTCATACATACTTGGCCAACCAAGGCTCAATGTTATTTCTACCTGGCCCTACCAAGGCTTCAGGGTTATCCGTACCATCTGCAGAGGTGTGCGCGCGTTACGTAATCGTATACATACTTTATACATAATCATATACATATATCCTACCCGGCGTTATAAGCTCGGGGTATCATTATAGCCCTTCATAGGCACATATACATATATCATAGCTCGTAAGCATCTTTAATCTCATTTTACTCTCATCATCATTTCTATCCTCATCACTATCGTTACATCTACATTATGGACTTACTCGTCAAGCGAGGAACATAGTATAATCATAGTACATATCAAGGGTCGTGAGCTTATGAGCTCGGAATGCCAACCATGTGAAGACAACATACTCATATAGGGGAATTTAGGAATTTGGCCAAGAACCATGCCTTATGAAAGAAGGGTTAGCCTTACATACCTTTCCGTCGGACTATTCTACACTTGCACGTTTCCTTTCAATGCTAGCGTTTATACCTTCATTAATATCACAACAATGGTCATTAGTCATTCACATTATCCACATTATCTAGATTCCTCAATTTGCCTCTAATTCACCCACATTCAAGGTCATAACACCCATCTTCGTCCGTTCGTCTAAAGTGTTTAGTTCATCACCTTAATACAATTTATGACACATTCATATCACAACACAACAACATTAATAACTCAATTCAAACTATTTCTCAAAATGTCACTATTCATCTTTCATGACCTAGTTGACCACATTTTCTATAATCCATGTATTTTAATTCTCCAATACCTTAAACATCTTGTAAAAATCATGAATCTTACCTTAGAAGTTGTAGGAACAAGCTTTGGTTGATAATACTCTTCTTTGAGCAAAACCCTAGTTTTTCTCCATTTAGATTTCTTGACTTGGATGATCCTTGATGATTCCTTTATCCTTGATTCACTTGTCTTAATGTTATTGATGGCTTATAATCCTTGAAAACTCATATAATAAATGTAGAGAGAAGTTCTAGAGAGAAGTGGTGTAATGTTGTAATGAAATAAAATAAGTCTTGATCCTCATATTTAATGAATTGGAAAATCTGTGTTGGGTGAAAAGTGGTCATCCATGGAGGTTTACGGTCCGTATTCCACTTTACGGACCGTCCCTCGTGGTTTTCTTTAAGCTTAAGCAGGACCAGAGACTTTGGCCTGCATGCGTGGTGATTTACGACCATGGTTTACGGACCGTAAATCACTTTACGGTCCGTCCACCAGGTCGTATTGTACCTCTTCCTCAGCTGGTAGAAAGTTGAAGTTGGACATGCCAGTTTACGACTTCAAGTTTACGGACCGTATTGCACTTTACGGTCTGTATTTTGCACTATACGACCACTGGCAGAAGGCTGAAGCTTTTGCATGGCAGTTTACGGACCGTATTGCACTTTACGGTCCATATTTTGCAATATACGACCCCTGGGCAGTTTTGCCAACTTTCAATTTTTCTCATTTCTCGACTTTTCATTCTAATCATCCACATCCCTTTTCATACATTTCCCATGAAACATTATACACTCGCACTCCTCGCACACATCAGTAGTTCATTTACTTGCGCACCAACGGGAAATTTTTCCGAGGTGTAACAGATTTTGTGCGTGAAAGTTTGCTCCTGATTTTCACTTTCGCGCATAGCTTTTGTGCGTGAACGTTGGTTCTGTACCTGAAATAAACTTTTTACAAACTTTTTTTTTTTTTAAACCTATTAAAATCACGATTTTTTTTCCATACGTTGCACGAGTTATTATTAAGATAACTAATTATCATTAAAAAAATAATAACATAAAATATACACTTTATTTATAACATTCACAATCTCAGGTCCCACATGTGGGAGCCTTTAGAGTTCGGCTAGGCCTAAGGCTAACCACCACCACCATCATCTCCATCCCTTTTCCTCCTCTTAATCTGTATATGCTCTATGGCATGATCATCCTTGCTTCCCTTCCTTCCCTTCTTTCGACCCGGACGCCGGTTCATAACATGCTTTCTATGAGAAACGACGGTGGGCGGTGGGGCTGGTTCATAACATGGCTCCTCGTCAATCTCATCAGGTGATGGGTCCACAGGCGCAGAGGAATGAACCTGAAATAACATATAAACAATTTAACTTAGATTTATTCTAAATGAACCTGAAATAATTATTTTATTTTATTGTAAAAATCGAACCTGTGTGTCGACGGCCTCCTGAGATGCCTGGTGAGAGGGCTCCTGAGCTGGCTCCTCAACGATCTCTTGAGTGGGGCCCGGTGCAGGAGATGGGTCCACAGCCGCAGAGGAATGAACCTGAAATAACATATAAACAATTTAATTTAGATTTATTCTAAAACGAACCTGAAATAATTATTTTATTTTATTGTAAAAATCGAACCTGTGTGTCGATGGCCTCCTGAGATGCCTGGTGAGAGGGCTCCTGAGCTGGCTCCTCAACGATCTCTTGAGTAGGGCCCGGTGCAGGAGATGGGTCCACAGCCGTAGAGGAATGAACCTGAAATAACATATAAATAATTTAACTTAGATTTATTCTAAATGAACCTGAAATAATTATTTTATTTTATTGTAAAAATCGAACCTGTGTGTCGACGGCCTCTTGAGATGCCTGAGCAGCCCCCGGAGCAGGAGATGCAGATGGTGCCGTATCAAACACAAACTCCTCGAACATGGAGTCGTCGAAGTGCAGCTGTAGGCCACCCTGTAGATCACGAACTGGCCGCTCACCCTGTGGATCACGAACTAGTGGATGTGGAAATGAAGGCTAGGGCACATAATCTGAAAAAGGGTCCGGCATATATAGAGGTGTCTGTGAAGTCGACGGCCGGGAATGAGAAGTCGATGGGATAAATGTAGTCGCCGGCTGGTAATAACTCGGTGGGATCTCTGAAGTCACCTCATCACCTCTGCCAGCCCTACCACCTCTACGACGGCTACGAACTCCTCTGCGACCACGACCACCTGCTGCCCCAGGTGGGGCAGCGGGAACACGCTCAAAGTCATGTGCCTGTCTCATACCAGCCTCGACAAGCTCAATCATCTGTGCTGCATACTCCGCCGTCTCGGGGGCCTCCATACGGGCAGTGCTCTCATAGAGCATCATCTGAACGGTCCGTACCAGCGCCTCGTACGCTCCTGCGAGAGCTACATATCCCAGGCCATCTGGACGACGCCTAGAGGGGTTGCCAATAATGATGCGAGTGATCCGCATGTACCACTCCATGTACACATGGATCGGAGTGTCATGTCCGACCACTGCTAGGCTCTTCATCCTCACATCCCAACTCTGGACCTGCTGCTGCATATATAGTCGCCATGCATCATCGACGCCCGCACGCTTGTCCCTCGCATGGTGGTCATGCTCCCAAACCGTAGCCGCGGGTATATTCTGTACATACCCAAACTGCCGTAACACGCGGTCGGGCGCGTGATACTCAACGATATCCATATGTATCAATGGACACCGCGACATCCACATGTGCTGACCAGCCCTACAAAACGCCGGCAGCAGATCCAAAATATGATCATACGACGTCCATATAAAAGCCTGTAAAAAGAATTGAACTAGTTAGCAATAAAAGACTAAAATAGTAGCTATGTGGTCTAGCGTATGGATCTAAAATATGAACATACCGTCTGCGCCGTCATGCGGTCTAGCTGATCCCTAAACGGGAGAAGGCTGTGATGAGTCTCCGCACGTCGGCATACGCCTCGCGACCATCTCCGCTCGTATGGCATCGACACAGTAAGATAGTCAGCGGGAGGATGAGCTGGTATAGGCTGAAAAGGTCTCAACCTAGTCCACACCCATATCTGATATAGTCATTTAAAAAATATTTTATCAGTCGTCGTTTTAAAAAAATATATTTTGTGTTTAATTACACAGACTTAAATATATCACCTGAAGGAGCGAGCAAAATGCAGGGACCTCTACCCTCGTGCCCATAGAACATCGGCAGAATCCTCGATACATGTAGCCCAGCACAGCAGCGCCCCAACTATAGCATCCTAGCTCGGCAAGATCGTCGATATATCGAAGATACCTCAAGTTCAAATGCGAACCCGAAGTGTTCGGGAACAGGATGGCCCCGAATATGACGAGTAGGTATAGACGCGCGCGTCGGTCAACATCAGCCTGAGGCGTGTCCTCTCCAATCGGATGCTGCATGTCTGTGAGGCGCAAGTGAGCGTAAAGGGCCGATAATAAAAGCCAACTCTAGCCAGAAATATGACCATCCATAGCCGCAAAACCGGTGAGCCTAGTCAACTCATCCCGGTAAGGTGGCAGCACAGGGGGCTCCTCAATATACAATGGGCGTCCATCAACCTGTAGCCCATAAATGACCTCTACATCCTGAAGGGTAATGGTAGCCTCACCGGTGCGGAGATGAAATGTGTGCGTCTCCGGTCGCCACCTCTCAATCAATGCCGTCACTAGCGACCTATCGTGCTGTACCCGACCAACTTCGACGCACCGGTAGATACCGCCCCGACGTAGTATATCCAGGACACGAGGATGTGGGGGGTGAGCAGCTAAGATCTCCCATGCTGAGTCCCCTAACCGGGTACGAACCTGAGACTCAGGCTGCAGGTCGGATGTCCATATATGTTGCGACCTATACTCGGGCTGAAGATACAGTAACTCTCGGTCGAAGGGACCCGGATCAAGAGGGTGGTGATCCATCTGTTTTACGTATTTTAAATCAATCATTAAATAGGAAGTATTAGTTATGTAATCTTTTTTCAAAATTTTTATTAAGGATTGTGGTGACCCATCTGTTTTACGTATTTTAAATCAATCACTAACAAGTAATATTAGTTATGTAATCTTTTATGGAAAATATTATTAAGGATTGTGGTGACCCATCTGTTTTACGTATTTTAAATAAATCATTAACAAGTAATATTAGTTATGTAATCTTTTATTGAAAATTATATTAAGGGTTTACTATTCTAAGCTACGGGTTATGAATCCTAAACTAAAGGTTTTCAATCCTAAAATATAAAGATTAAAAATTAATAAGTTAAATAATTAACAATTAGTTAGCATACAATTACTATAAATAATTAATAAATAAACAATTAACTAACTAATCAAATAATTAACAAGTAATTATCATATATTTAATAAATAAACAATTAAGTAACTAATCAAAAAATTAATAAATTATTATCGTATATTTAACAAATAAAAAATTAATTAACTAATGAAACAATTAAGAAATTATTAGCAAATAAACAATTAGCTTAACAAAAACTCAATAAATAATTAGCTAGTCTAACAATTAAAATAGCTAGTATAACAATTAATAAATACTTAAGTTGTTAATCGAACAATTAATAAATACTAAATAAACAATTACTAAATAATTAACTAATTAACAATACATAAACAAATTAAAAAAAAAAAAAGGGCAGTCCCAACAGTGCGTGGGCACTGCCCAAAATCGCACAAAAAAATGGCGCAAAACAGCAGCTCCACATCAACAATCCTTAGAGTAATAAATGTTTAGCAATGTAATAAAAAATTTGTAGTGAAATACCTAGATTGAAGGTTTTTTTGAGTTTTCAAAATGACCTCTGTGCCGCTCTATTCCAAAATCTAACCTTAGAAACTTGGTCCTACACTTCAATATACCAAGAATATTGAGTTTTAGGTTAAAAAACAACAAGAAAATAGCGTTTTTGGGGTTGGGGACCACGGAAAATCGCCGTTAATAGCGGTGGGTGGGGGCAAAGTGTCGAGTTCTGTGGTGGGGAAGGAGGGGACCGTTTTTTTATGGTACCATTCACGCACTAAATTCATGCGTGAAAGGCAAAATGGGAATTTGCTCTTTCACGCATGAAATTAGTGCGTGAATGGAGTACATCCTATTACATTTCATGCGTGAAAGGAGTATATGGTATTATTGCAAGTTGGCCCTTTAACGCATGAATTTCGTGCGTGAAAGGGTCAAGCTGCATTTTTGCAGTTTGGTCCTTTCACGCATGAAATTCATGCGTGAATCCTATTTATGTAATTCATGCGTGAATCCTATTTATATACTTTTTTTTTTTCTATACTACTTTGGTTCAACTTTTCTTTTTTTGTACTATTAAGTCGCGGATTCTTGAACCGAAGATAGGTTCACAAAAAGAGCAGAAGTTAAAAAGGCACATACTCTCATCATCTCCTACAAAACAAGTTAGTTGCAGAGAAACGAAACCTCATCTCATCTCAATGGTTGAACTTGAAAACAACTCGTCTCTTCCCTCGGATCCCCCACAGCCTCCATCAACATCAATCCGACAACCTCAAACTGGGTTTAATCCCAGTAGAAGTAAGTGTAAGATAGATTTGTTTAATCAATCTTTATTATTTTTATTGCCATCTATAGGAATGGATATAGAGGATCTTTTCCTTCTTTTTTGGGGGAGATGATTCCTTTTCTTTTTCTTGAATTACCCTAAACGACTCGATAGAAACTTGTATGTAGAGTGTTCAAATTATTTAGTGTTTGAATGAACGGAGAGTTACTTTAGTTGTTTTCTTGATTCTTGTTTGTTGTTTCTGAGCGCCCCTTATTCTAGATATAATGTTCAGGATTTCATATTTGTTAACACTAGGGATAAAAGTATTCAGATTTCATATGTCTGTTTACATCCTTATGTTTGCCAAAATTATGCATTGAGTACTTGCTAATTGTTTCATAGTTATATCTTTAGGAAGCACCTATCGATAAAGTTTTCCTGTTATCCAATAACTATTGTTTAGAATGTCCTGTTTGTTAACATTGGTAATTGAACTTTTTGCTTCATTTTGAAGATTGCCTAATTGGTGCACCAGGATTTGGTTTTCCTTATGAATTTTTGAAGAGGGATGTAATCATATGATCTCGGATGCATACATCTTTTTTTGGTTGTTGTTTTCCAAATATATGCATTTGTCTTTAACTTCATTAATTCAGAGGAGATTCATATAGCCGACCCCAACTTGCTTGGTATTGATGCATGGTTATTGTATCTTTTTCTGTTTCTCTTTAGTAGCTTAGATACTTTAGGGGGTTTATAGTCAATATTTCAACCTTTATTTGCACTTTGTTCATATAAGGAATGTCTCAATGGATTTGCTTGAACCTTGAAGGCCAGATAGAATGTTGATATAATAAACTAAAGTTGCGTCCGTTTTTTTCTATTTGTCCTTTTCTTGGGAGGGTTGGGGGTGGGGTTGGATATATCGAATAATGAGCATTGCCAGTATATGTATCTTATTGCTTATGTTGGGAAGAGTCACAGTTGAAGGGCCACAAATTCTAGATATAATCGTATCTATCAAGAAAAGAACTTTCTTGTAACTTTACCTGATCAAAAAAAAAAAAAGGAACTTTCTTGTTGTGATCCTAAAAATAAAAAATAAAAATTTAATCCTAAGCTTCTACCTTCTTGATATCTGATTATAATTTATGTGAAAATGGAGTCCTTCATCTTCATATTGGTTGGCTTTTCATTTTCTTTCTTTTACTTCCCATTTATCGTCTCTCACTGGGGTTGTGGCTTCTCTTTGGCCAACTTGCAATGGTGATTTTCTGTGAATAGATTAATAATTTGTCTCTTGAACACTTATTTTCCAGTGAGATATGACAGACAAATAATAGCACCTCCGAAGAATTCGGTAACTGTGTATTTGTTGATCGAATTGTTTGTGTCCAAAAGATTTTAATCTGTGTTAGCTTTGGCATGAAGGAGAATTAGATTTGTTTAATCTAACATGTGGTGTTTCTTCTTGAGTATTACAGTGATTGGTATCATCAGAAGGAAGGCCATGATAAAAGACTTAGCTGCTATGTACCATGCAGAGTGCCTTGCATATTGTCAAGAACTTTTGGAACTGCAAAACAAAGTGGAAGAGGTTAGCAATATCTTCCTGCAACTTTTGTTCATTTCACTTGCGTCTTTTGAAATCACATCCTTTCTGGAATAATTGAAACTTATTATTTGTACCAAGTATTTATTTCATGAGATTAATATCTACCGTCAACATATCATGGTCATAATAGCGAGCTTGTGCTTGTAAATTTTCTTGTCTTTCTCCCACAGAAGGCTGTTAGCTGTTTTACTATCTTTTAGCAAGATGGGTGAGTGAGTTGTTTGCATATGCAGACTCTTGTATATGTCGTTGTCCTGGTCCTTAATTGCTCTGTTATGATTATCAATCTATAATGATAAGACTTACAATTTCTGCTTTTCGCTAGACAGTTTTATTTGCTTGAATTTGCTAGTGGCATACGTACAATGATGTTCCTGGCTCTTCCTTTTTTTTTTTTGTGTGGTCTTGATTTAAAGATTATCTAACTCTTATTTATAAATGCATAGTCTGTTTAGCCACACTCCGCCATCTTCATACCAGTCCCGCAAAACCATTGGCCTGATACCAATATGTTAAGAAGAAATAAGCAATAACCAAAATTGCACGACAGGGTAGTAGCTGAAGAGATACTCCCGCACTATTTGAACGCGAGGAGCAAACTAACATTAAGCACAAATGCGTATACGGGCAGCCACCAAAAAAATAAAATAGCAAGCAAAGTAATCAAACGAGAGACCAAATTTACGTGAAAAAACCCTTCATTGTGAAGAGGGGAAATCACGGGACCTCGGCCCACAAAAGCTCCACTAAAATCAACAAGAGTTACAACAATGTTCTCCAAATTGGCCACCAAACAACGAGCAACAATAGATAAAAGATAACACCAAAACTAGAGAAGAATCAATTTCAAAAAAAAAAAAAAAAATTAGAGAAGAAAAGGAGCAAAATCACCAAAATGCAGCTACCGTTCATGAGCCAAAATTTGGGGCTACGGGATTCCAAATTACCTCCCTCGGTTCTCGATCAAAGATTAAGATGAGAGGAACAAGCTGTCCAAAAATCAGCTCAATCAGACAAGGAACAAAGTGGGAATCGCAATTTGAAGCGGGCAATTGTGGCTGGAAAATCTGTGCAAAAATCTCTCTATTTTCTCTCTGTGGTTGCTGAAATTTCACTCTTATGTTGTGGAAAATCAGAATATGTACCATGATAGTTGGCTTTAGGGCAAAAGTGGGCCGGTCCAAATTGGACTTTTATTTATCCACATAGGAAAGGAAGAAGACCCAAAACCCAACATATTGGTATCAAAACTTGTGGTTATCTTTATTGTTGATTGTCTATTTGAATGATGGCAGCAAATATGAGTAAGATGGTGTGTTTAAATGACAGTAATTAACATATTTGGAAAGGCAAGATGAAAGTTCTTCTATGAATGATGAAGATTGGAATTTTGAACACTTACAAGTTTGTGACTATATTAGACAATGGGTTGAAGATAATATGCGAAATCATATTGTGAATGAGACACATGCTAGAAGTTTGTGGGAAAAGGTCGGGAGACTTTATGCTTCTAAGGCTGGCAATAATAAGTTGTTCCTGGTAAAACAATTGATGAATATTAGATACAAAGGAGGCAAGTCCTATTTCTGATCATATAAATGATTTTCAAGGTGTCCTTGACCAGCTGTCTGGAATGGGTGTAAAGTTTGATTAAGAAATATAGTTACTTTGGCTTCTTAATACTTTGCCAGACTCTTGGGAAACTCTTCAGGTTTCTTTGACTAATTCTGCTCTCTTTGGTGTTGTAACTATAAAATATGCTAAGAGTGCTGTTTTAAATGAAGAGATGAGAAAATCTCAAGCTTTTCCTTCTTCAGCTCCGATGTTTTGGCTACTGAAGACATGGGAAGAAACAATTTCAGAGGTCAGAATGACAGAGGCAAAAGTAGAAGCAAGTTAAGGTCCAGGTACAAGAATGTTACATGTGACTATTGTAACAAGAAAAGGCTTATAAAAAAATATTGCTACAGGTATTAGAGAGATATGAAACAACAAAAGAAAGATGACGATAATGAAAATTGTGTTGCTATTGTTGCTAAAGATGATCTTCTTGTTGCTTGTGGTGAAAATGACATCAATCTTGTTTATGATGAGAAGCTGCTACAACAACATACCCAGTGAAATCCCACAAAGTGGGGTGTGGGGAGGGTAGAGTGTACGTAGGCCTTATGATGGGAAGTTGTTTTGTGGATTCAGGTGCCACTTCTCATGTCACACCAAAGAAGGAATTTTTTGCTAAAAAAGGGCTATGATGATGAGATTGAGGTAATTGACATTGGCATAGTTTGCTTGAAAAGTAACAATGGTATGAGGTTAGTTCTTAACAATGTCAAGCATGCTCCAGTTGTTTGCCTGAACTTAATTATTGCAGGAAAGCTTGATGATGAGAGTTATTATAGAACCCTTGGTGGTGGCCGGTGGAAGCTTTTCAAAGGTTCGATGGTTGTGGCTCGAGGTAACAAGTTATCTAACTTGTACGTATTCCAGGTCTTCATTTCTAGTGACTCAGTAAATTTGGTGGAGAATGATACTACATTAGAGTTATGACATAGAAGGCTGAGTCATATGAGCGAGAAGGGGATTGATAGTTTGGCTAAGAAGAATTTGCTTTCTGGAGTGAAACAAGCAAAGTTAAAGAGATGTGTCCATTGCTTGGCCAAAAAACAGAAAAGAGTTTCTTTTAAGAGTCGTCTGCCTTCCAGAAAGCTTGATTTGCTGGAGTTGGTACATTCTGATTTGTGTGGTCCTTTAAAGTAATATCTCATGGTGGTGCACTTTACTTTCTCGCAAACTCTGGGTATTTCCTTTGAAGTTGAAGGATTAAGTACTTGATGTGTTCAACAATTTTCAAGCCTTTGGTTGGAACAGATAGGGAAGAAACTAAAATGCATCCACTCAAACAATGGTGGTGAATGTATTGGTCCTTTTGATAATTTAGCAGAGAGGATGAACAGAACGCTAGTTGAGAGGGTTAGATGTTTGCTTTCAGATGCTAAGTTGTCAGATCCTTTTGAGCCGAAGCATTAATACTTCTGCTGATGTCACCAATTAGTCTCCTATTGTTGCTTTGGATAGTGATGTCCCTGATACAGTTTGGTTTGGTAAGGATGTCTCTTATGCTCATCCGAGAGTCTTCGGGTGTAAGGCCTTTGTGCATGTTCCTAAGGATGAGATCTTAAAGCTGAAAAATAAAACTAGGCAGTGTCTCTTCATTGGTTATGGTCAAGACAAATTGGCTATCATTTCTATAATCCAGTTGAGAAGAAACTTGTTAGAAGCCGTGATGTTGTATTCATTGAAGACCAGAAAATTAAAGATGTTGATAAAGCTGAGAAGGTTGATTCTCAGAGTAGTGAGAGCTTAGTTAATGTTGATCCACTTCCTGTGACTATTGCTCCAGAAGAAAATCTTCAAAATAGTGAAGATCAAGTTGATAAAGAAGATGGTGATCATGTTCAGAATGACCAGCATGATGTTGTTGATGCTTCGGTGCAAGATGATGTGGTCGGTCAACAACCCGCTACTATTGATGCTCCAGAGAGTTCTCTCAGATGATCTATTAGAGAGAAAAGACCATCTAGTTATTCTCCCAGTAAGTATGTACTCTTGACTGACAGGAGAGAACCTGAAAGTTTTGATGAGGCCATGGATAGTAAAGAAAAAGAAAGGTAGTTTTGATGCTATGGGAAGATGAGAGTAAATCTTTACATGATGATCATACCTTTGATTTGGTTAAGCTTCCTAAAGACATAAAAGCTTTGAAAAACAGGTTGGTTTTCAGGGTGAAACATGAAAATGGCAACCCAGTTCCACAGTATAGGGCTAGACTAGTTGTAAAGGGATTTAATTAGAAAAAAAAAGTGTTGATTTTGATGAGATATTCTCTCCCGTTGTGAAGAAGTCATCCATTCGTGTGGTTTTAGGCTTAGGTGCAAGTCTGGATTTAGAGGTTGAGCAAATAGATGTTAAAACTACTTTTCTCCATGGTGACTTAGATGAAGAAATTTGTATGGAGCAGCAAGAAGGTTTTGAACTCAAGGGTAAAGAGAATTATGTTTGCAAGTTGAAGAAGAACTTGTAAACAAGCTCCCAGGCAGTGGTATAGGAAGTCTTGGTTCTATTATGAGCCAACGGGGCTTCAAGAAAAGTTGGTCAGATGATTGTGTTTTTGTACAAAAATTCTCTGATAGTGACTTTATCATTTTAGTGCTTTATGTTGATAAAATGCTTGTTGTTGGTCATAATGCTTCCAGAATTTAGACCTTGAAGCAAGAGTTGAATAAGTCATGTTCTGAAAGACTTGGGACCAGTATGGTAGATCTAAGCTTGCGAATTGTCCATGATAGAAAGGCCAAGTAGTTGTGGCTATCACAAGAGAAGTACATTCAGAAAGTACTTCGCACATTCAACATGGATAAAGCTAAGGTTGTCAGTACACATTTAGCTATGCACTTTAAATTGAGTACGAAGCAGTGTCCTTCTAGTGATGTTGAGAAGGAAGATATGAAGAAAGTTCCTTATGCTTCAGCTATTGGCAGTTTGATGTATGCAATGATTTCTACAAGACCAGATATTGCTCATGTTGTTGGTATTGTTAGTAGTTTTCTTTTTAATCCAGGAAGAGAGCATTGGAATGCTGTGAAGTGAGTTATGAGATATTTTTGTGACACTTCTAGTCTGAGTTTGTGTTTTGGGATAGGAAAGCCTATTCTCTGTGATTACACTGATTCAAATATGACTGGTGATGTTAATACTCGCAAGTCTACTAGTCTATCTGGTTACCTTTGCAGGAGGAATTGTGTCTTGGCAATGTAAACAGGATATGGTGGGAGAAGTAGAAACTTTAGTTGATTTCATAGGACAACTGTAAAGTTTTATTTTTTTGAAGGTAATATCTGCCCACTGTGGGTTGTAAAATCCCACCTCATCACTTTTGAATGTGAGTTTTGTGTGAATATAAAGTTACCTTTATCTCAAAAAAAAAAAAAAAAAAAAAAATGAGTTGTGTCTTGGAAATCTAGGTTGCAAAAATATGTTGCTCTATCTACTACATAAGTTATTATTGTCATTGAAGCTTGTAAAGAGTTGCTCTGGTTGATGAGATTCTTAGGGGAACTTGGTTTTGCTTAAGGGAAGTATGTGCTTTATTGCGACAGTCAAAGAGCTATTCATCTTAGCAAGAATTTGACATTTCATGGTAGATCTAAACATATTGATGTGAGATACCATTGGATTCGAGATTTGTTGAATTCTAAGTTGCTTGAACTTGAAAAGATTCACACGGACGATAATGGTTTCGACATGATGATTAAAGCTTTATCAAGAGGGAAGTTGAAGAGTGTTGCATGATTGTCGGGATTGTTGTTTCCTCCACATAGTCGGGAGGTGGAGAATTGTTGTATTTTGAGTCTCTTTCCCTTCCTGTGCAGATAAATAAAAGTCAATTTGGACCAGCCCACTTTTGCTCTAAAGCTCACTATCGTGGTACATATATAAGACTTGTTTAGGTCTGATTTTCCACAAAACGAGTGAAATTTCAGCAGCCACATAGAGAGAGATTGCAGATTTTTTCAGCAAGCAATTCCCACTCCTTTCCTCTGATTGAGCTGATTTTTGGACAGCTGGTTTCTCTCATGTTAATCTTTGATTGGGAACTGACGGAGGTGATTTGGAGTCCCATAGCCCCAAATTTTTGCTTGTGAACAGTAGCTGCATTTTGGTGATTTTTCTCCTTTTCTTCTCTAGTTTTGGTGTTGTCTTTTATCTATTGTTGTTTGGTGGCCAATTTGGAGAACATTGTTGTAACTCTTGTTGATTTTAGTGGAGCTTTTGTAGGACTTCGTTGTAACTCTTGTTGATTTTAGTGGAGCTTTTGTAGGCCGAAGTCCTGTGGTTTTTCCCTCTTCACATTGAAGGGGTTTTCCATGTAAATTTGGTGTCTCTCGTTTGATTACTTTGCTTGGTGGTTGTTCTTATATCCATTTGTGCTTAAAATTAGTTTGCTCCTTGTGTTCAAATAGTGTGGGAAGTTAGACTTGGGTATTTCTTCCGCTGCTACTGTGGTGTGCAATTTTGATTATTGCTCATTCTTCCCAATAGGATTTTGCTGGAGTTTTTGTATATCCGTGTGTGTATTACAATGGCGGGAAGAGAGATATTTATAGGATAGTCTAGTTCTAACTAGCGCCTCTCCCGCACAATTTGGGGATAAGATTGTGGTTGTTAGGACGTGATAAGACAGAATCCCGGATATTCCAGAGTTGTTATGACGATTTTTCGGGTACCTTGGATCATTCCGTAACATTGCTATCCGGTATAGGCGAAGCAGACCCAGGGCCAAGTTCTCAGACGGTTAAGAGTTCTTTAGTCTGTGGCCAAGCTGGCACCGGCTGACTCGGGGTTGACTATGAGTTCCCTCATGCTTGCCACGTGTCCGGGCAAAGAGTCTTTATCCCGGTACATTTATTACTAATAGATCATCGAAAACAATAAATGATATACATAGATTGCCGAGAAGTATTTGTCATCGCCCATCGCCGGAGGAAAGAGAGGAGTTATGGAATCGTGGTTCTAATTTTATGGTACTTGTATATGTGTTAATGAGCAAATGATGTTTATGACCATCTGATAATACATGAGCTATAACTGAAAGAAGATGCAAGCATTTTATTTTCTGTCTGAGAAAAGGAGAGCTTTCCCGTTCAAAAGAACATGCAAGTCATAGATTCTTTTTTTTCTGGTAGAAGAAACTAGCTCTAGTTACTCGATAATTACTAAGTCACTCGGAGGAGTTTCCTATACAGCATATTGACTGGAGGTTCAGCTGGTGTAACAGCATCTGCACCGGAAGTTCAGTTATAAGGGCTTAAAACTTTGAGGCTTGCTTGGAAATGATGAATGTCAGTTGAGTAAATTACAGAAAAGAATAACTTTAACAGTTGATATTTGTTGTGTGCGCTGTGGTCTCTTTGCTCTCTCAGCTTTCCAAGTCTTTGTATGAATATTATGACAGGTGCTTGTGTCTAAGATGATGTGATAAATATTAAACTCCTTAACTCCTAAATAAGGTCACTGTCTTTTGTATTCTGTTTAAGCCTTAGTTTTTCTTATTTCTATAGCTATTCGTTTGTCCCAATTTTTCACTAGACTCGTAGGTCCTAGCAAAAAGATGGATATGCAATAAAATGACACTACCGGCTCTTTTCCCTTTTTCTTTAGAACTTTTCAGAATGATATGTTAATTGCTTGTTTAGGTAGATTTTATGAATGAAATTTCTGCGTGTAAAAGCTCAGATGTGTATTTTGTTTTTCTTTTTTTCCTTCCTTTTTTTGATATGTCCATTATCATACTACTAACCTTCTTTCTCCTTCCAAATGCTTGCAGTCATTAATTGACATGAAACCTGCAGAAGATTCAAGGAGAGAAACGATGAGACCCCCAAAACGTATGAAGAAAGCCCGTTAGCATCTAATGTAAGATATGGTTGTGCTTTCTATGCTTTCTTGAAAACTTGTCTCTTGCTTTTTTAACATTAGCAATCTGGAAACTATCATTTACTTATTCCAGAAAGCTAAAAGTTTGTTAAAGCTATCTTCTTCTTTCTCAAATTTTGATCTGTCTGAAAAATTTCACACAATCTATTATCAATGCTGATGATGCATTATTTGAATCTTTTGGTTATTCAGTTGGGAGCCACAGCTTAGTTCCTGATCCCGCAATGGACTCTATGCATATGTCACAAACCGTGCTAGGTGGCTGGAACCGCCACGCAGAATCTTCCTCTTAATCGTATAGCTCATAGTCATACAGCTACTCTATTTTTTAGCAAGTTTGATGATTGTACAGTTATATGCAGGATGTAACCTTGTTACTGTATGAGTGGAAAATTTGAAAAAATAGCATTAACTGATAATGTTTGGCTGTTAAATGTCTACAGCAAATATACTACCAAATGAAAACTGAGAAGGTGGAGGAGAAAGAATATCTATTAGTAGTATTCTTTTTCATTTTGCTTTAAGATTCTGGTATTCATTGGCCTTACTAACCCGGATTTGCGCTGAATAGGTCCATTAAGGGAAATAAAGCGCTAAAGCGTTCTCAAAAGATTTATGATTTTCAGAGCTCGAAAACAATTGACATGCCCAAATGGTAACTATGATGAATAGATATCCCATGTTAGAGACCAACCCTAGACTCATTTACCCAAGTCTATTCCATCAAAATATAATCCTTCGATACTAAATTCGAGGTTAGTCTTAAACTCTTATATTATGTCAATTTTTCTGATTAAATAACCCCTAAAGCGGTGCGAGTGATGGGAAATTCCCTTTTTTTTGGTCGAAAACATTCCCTACCATGTCCCCTCTCTCGCACCCTGACACATAACACATGCACCCTTCTGGTATGCTGCCTAAAACAAAAAATTGTTTTTTTGAAATTAAAAGTATGTCAAGCAGCACATGTTTATTACACATTTTGGGGAAAAAGCTAGACAAGTGTTTTTCCCTTAAAAGTAGACGCAACACATTTCTACGTAAGTTTTTTTTTTCCGCCTAACACGTAGGGGATTTTGAGTTGTCCGTGGTTACTGTAAATTTCTCCCTATTTTGTGACTTCCGTCTGTGAACACTTTCTTGTGGAATTATAATTTTCTGTTAAAAGAATTAAATGCAAATTATACTCATCAAAATGGCTATAAAAGTGTAATACTGTGCAATTGAGTTTCAATTTCCAGCAAAAAAAATATTTTTTGGTAACTAACAATCTTTATTAATTACCAAGTGGAGAACATTACAAATCCATAGCTAAGCCAAACACAGTTTGCTATCTAAATAAAGAAACTCAATCAACAAACAACAAAGAACATAAGAGGGGTAATTTAGAACATAAGCTGCTGAAACTTAGGTTTGATTCCAGAAGGAGCTCGCCATTGCATGTATAAGCTATTTCAGTTGCAAGCTTATCACACTGTCAACTCTTGTCTTCAAAATTGTCATGTTTCTCTCCACATACCATTTTGAAAAATTTGAGACTTCCCCTCGGAGTATTTGATGGCCCAAGCTAGGTGAGTTGCCCATGTATCAGTTGCTCTTGCCTCTTTAACCATACAATGTTCTGCTCCACAATCTCGTAGTAAACTCACATTGGACATATGAGTGATCTCTTGATTCAGGAAACATTTGACATAGTTTGCAAGTAGGATCAATGTCCATTCCCTAACGTAATAGCCGATCAGTGGTTTGTAGCCTATCCTGCAGCTGCAACCATAGGGTGAACCTTCCTTTTGGTTCAGCTCCATTGCTAAAAAATAGACATTTCCAGGGGACTCTTGGGTTGTCACCTAATAGTTGCAGATAGATAGCTCTTATGGAAAGTGACCTCTGATGCTCTGTATGAGTCTGTAACAGTATTTCCCTAGATGAAATGATCTATCTAATCATCCAAGATGCTTGAGCAGGGATGGGGGTGACGAATACAGTTTGAATCTTGATGTAGTAATTGTGAATCCATCGGATCCATAGTTTATCTTGTTAGTGTGCAAGATCCTAACATGACTTTGCAATAGCTGCTTTATTCCATATGTGAATATTGATGAGATTTAGTCCTCCAATAAACTTAGGACCGCAGACCTTGTCCCAGACAACCAGGGCTCTACTTGTGATGGACTTTGCACCAGACCAAACAAAACTTCTGCAATATGAATCTATGAGCTTGGGGATCTTGGTTGGAGTGAGAAACAGCTGAGACCAATATGATTGAATACCAAAAAGAACTGATTGGACTAACTAAATCCTTCCTGCATAGGAGCGTTTTCTCGCTGTTCATGAGAAATTTTTTGCCACAAGTTTATCAATTATCCATTAGAGGTGGCCACTGGATTATAGATAGTTTCTTTGTTGAAAGAGAAATGCCCAAGTATTTGAGTGGAAGTACTCCAGCTGTAAATTCATATTCTTGCAAAATTTTAATTAAGCTAATAGCAGAAAGGAGATAAAGATGGTTTTGAGGGTGTACTTTTTTGCCAACGGCTGCCTTAATATGATCTTAAATAAAACCATTGATTTTGCTAAGCCAATTACTTTCTTTTTTTTAATCGAATATATGAATGAAAATGTCAGTCAAAAAAAGGGAAGCCCCTCTGGAGAAGATTCCTAAAGAACATAGGCTTCTTTACCTTTATGTTAGTAGTAATATTTTGCAAACAGGTGAGAAACACAATACCTTAAAACTTTCTGTCAGGTGTTGAGAGCAGGGAGACCCCCAAAAAAATATTACTCCAATAAAGAAGGTACATCTTTCACTTATTCAGTAATAGTCTTTTAGTAGGCGTTTGGATATGCGATTTCATCTCATGAGATGAAATCCCAAATCATTCAAAAAAACATGATTTGGGATTTGAAATTATGATTTCAAAAAATATAAATGTAAAATTTAACTCATACGTTTATATTTTGTAAAAAAAACCCATAAGTTGATAGATATATTTACCAATCATGTCTATCAACCGAGAAATGCATGCTCGGCATGAAGAAATCATTCGTACCATGTGGGAGGATTATATTAAAGAGTAGTTACATTACTATTCATGTTAAATTTTCCTTTTTATTGAACTAAAGTTTGATCAATTGATCATAGTATTAATTTTATTATGAACTATGATTTACTCATTTGGTTAGATTGTATAAGAATTGAAAAAAATTTAATAGTTTTCACTACTTGTGGGGTTTTTATGTTTATAAAAAAAATGCTAATTTAAGAAATTCAAATTGCATGTCCAAACATAATTTCATCTCGTGATTTCATCTCATGCCAAACGGCTCCTTAGATTAGAAGAGGCCCTTGAGATATATTTTACTAAAGTCAAATTTTATGAAAATTGTTTTGCTTTCATTTTCTAAAAGGAGTTTGAAAAAGAAAAGAAAAACTGGCAGTTTTAATATTCAAGTCGAAGCCAAAAATCAATGACCAAACCAAACTTCATACCACGTAAAAACTTACATTTGCAGATTGCAAAAAAATAGATACAAGGATGGACAACGTTCGGCATGATACTATACTTTCTGTTATCACAAATCCGGACAGTATAAGAGAGGCTAACTCGTAAGTTCAATGTGCATGTGAAACTTGATTATGACCTTCTTTGCCGCTCCTGCTTAATCATAATCATAACCAGCCACAACATGTGAAAGACGAAGATGATGGAAGTCGACCTGTTTGGCGTATGTACTGAACTTGCTCTGTAGTTTTTTCAGCTTGCTGATTTCTTTTAGCTTCAGCTGCAGCGCGCTTTTCTTCTGATTTTTGTCTAGCCATAGCAATCTTCTTCACCATCTTTGCTTGTGCTTGTGCTCTCATTTCTTCAACTTGTGCCTGAATAATACATATCATGATGCAAAACAACAAGAGAATTTGCAGCAAATTGAGCAGTAGTATAATATGACTGCTAAATGGCATCAGTATGAGAAACGTGACTCGGGTTGGTTCAATTTCTAGGAGGCGTCTCAGTAGTAGAGCTTTGATATACAGCCATCCATAATCAACTTCAGGTCCTTAAAACACGTCCAAAATTCTCCAAGAATGAAGCTTTTAATCATGGTAGAACATAATTTACTATAGGGCTTTTTTTCATTTTGGCCCGGCAGCCAAAATTCATTACAGGTGCTAGCCAAAACACAAAACACACACTATATGTGTATATTTGAGTAAACATTATGTATATTACATGTATATTTATACTTAATATACAAAACTATACATTTGCTTACTATTATTTTTTTGAGTGTTCCAAAAATGTAATTATCCCTTCTCAATATGGCTAATAGTGAGATATACCTCTATTTTCCTCAATTCTGCTTCTAGCTTTGCTTTCTGCTGACTTTCCCAAGCTTGGATTTTTATCTCTTCACGCTTATATCTGGAAGATCAATGGTTTTTCTGTTAATTCATAATTTATCAGCAGAACAAAGATTTAAAAAGTGTTTGATATTGGGAAAACCTTGCAGTGTGCTTTGACTTTTCTGCTTCCTCCCAAGCAGCTGCCCTTTTAGCATATTCCATTCGTTCAGCCTCAACAGCATCAGCCTCGCTTTTATCCTTCTCATCTTTGCTCGCCCAAGCAGCTATATTCATTTTACCGAGTTGGACACCAAGGGCTACAATCTCTTTTCTTGTCTTCGTCTTTAATTCTTCCTCCGACAATTCCCTTTTATTGTTTTCAGTCGAAGTTTGAGAAGCATTGTCAATTGGCGTCGGAGCTGGATCTCCTCTACGAGGTGTAGACGGGATAGAAGAAGTGGGGCTGCGGAGTGGAGTTGTTGCACCAACAGGTGTAGCTGTTCTTGAAGGCTCTTGACTTGGAATAGGAGTCATTTCTGTTCCCATATCTCTCATGGAGACTGATCTTATTGCAGAGCCAACTGTGTTCATATTCAATCAAACAGCTCACATCAGCAAAGTATAAATTAATTATCTGTATAAAAAGAAGTCAACAACTTAGGGGCTGTTTGGTTTGAAGAGAAGTTATGCTGGGAATCTGGGATTAGTTATGCTGGCATTATTTCTCAATGACTGATTGGATTGTTGTATTAAAAATAACATGCATTGCATTATACCCTATTCAAGAGTAGTAATGAATAGGGTGTACAAGTAAAAGAATAGTGCTGGTATTGACAATGCCATGGCTTACTATGTATAAGAATTGTATTGAATACTAAAATGTTATACCACCATTACTTTACCTAATAGACCCTACCAAAGGACCCCTAAGTCATATCATCCACATACTGCCCAAAAATAGACTGGTCATTGCATTGGTTAAAGATCCAGAGCAGGCCAAACAATCAATAGCGTGGATGAAAATGATAAATTCATGCATTTTAATTTTGGCTAATACCAGGGAACATTTTTCCCTTATGTATGAATTCTACTTGAGGCACTATAATAGCCGTCATTCTTTGCAACCACCTGAGGCCGGAGGATTGGCACTGCTCCATCTGAAAATCCAATGCGTCGACCTTAATATACTAGATGTCCACACTAAAAAGTGACAAGCCTTCATGTCTCTAAGAGTGCATCAAGATTCTGCTTGAGGCACACGATGAGTATTTTACTCCAACCATTTAATGTTAGTGGGACGGACAATAGTTCGACCGAAAACACCAATACCTCACCCTCCCTTCTGATGTTTTCCCCTTCCCCTTCCCTTGTGAAAGTATAAAACTCTTAAAGAATATTGAAATTAAGTTAAAGCAGCTAAAATCAACATTAGGAACAAAAGAAGCCATAATGTACCTGTTCTATCTTCTGTCACCTCAGTCAAATCCTTACTTTCAGGGCAAAGATCAAGTGACACGGCATTCGCTCCATTACCTTGACTATGGGAACCAGGTTGATCAAAATCAAAATTCTCGGGCACTATCTGACATGCGGATTGACAAAAATCAACCTTCTTAACCGCTAATTTATTTTCATAACTACTAGATTCTGGAGCAACTCTAACCATGCTCGTAGCAGGCCCCCGGTATGCTTGGTTCTGTAATTGAACCTTCTTTGAATGATTAGCATGCACATTTTGCCTATTCATTATCCACTTCTCCGCGTCGTTCCACTTAGAAGGAATGGGCCGTGAAAACGACCTTGCTGTTACGGAATGGTGGTGTGTTGATCTCTCTCCTTTATGAAACTCAAAGCTGGATGTACTATCATAATCAAAATTCTCATCTTCACAACCTTTAACTGGATGAACTGAACTAGAATTTCCACCATCCGTTTTGGAAAACTGCTGTCTTTTCGCACGAGTGGCTTCCCCATTTTCCTTTGGCAGGCATGAATTTCCTGGCAATTTATTTTCTGCAGCATCTAAATTGGCATCTGCAAAATAAATGAGCAGTTTCCCAGGTAAGTATTATATGTTTCTACACATATTTCTTCTCCTAGCAACAACACAAATGCAACATAGATTACTGTGAAAATATTTTTACACCATCATGTAACCGAAAGCTAAGTAAATGTAACTGCCTAAAGTAAATATGGTTTAGAACTGAAAAATAAGACAAATAAGAACTGTTTTGAGTAACCTAATAGTTTAAACTCTCACTGCATACACTTTAATCTTTTAGAATTAGCCCTTGCAACAAAAGATATACTATCCTAGGGGCACATACCAATTACAAGTTTCTGAAGTTGCACAAAGGGAAAAAGTGGGAGCCGGGGGTCACTTTGGCGGATCCATGATTTCACCGGAGGGAGTCAAAATAAAAAGAAGTAGAACACGATAAACTGAGCGGGTAGCAGTTCACTAAAATGTTCAAGCTTGTACTAGATTCAAAGCTAATCAAAATTCCTTTCCTCATTACTAAATCTGAATGAAGAAATTGACATACATTCATCCTCTAAATCTCCACTTTGGGTAGCCAGCAAACTGTTGTTGACAAACTCAGAATCCTCAAGCCTAGCAGGAGAAGTTCTTGAGGAATTACTATTTGATCCTTCTTTCTTCTTGTGATGGTGAGGTCCTATAAGCTTCATCCTTAGCTTACTTGGAGATATTATACCAGTCTGAAAGTAACCAAAAACAAAAATTTCAGAAACCAAGCAATTTTACACCATATTAAGCAATTTTAAGCAGATGTATTTGAATTTTTTTTGAAGGAACCTCATTGTGCAGGACAAAAATAAAGTACTACTAATTAAAGTCCCATGGAAGATGAGAACTTCCAAATGGTCCTTAACTTGTAACCAAAACGGGCACCCGCCGTAGGATTTTCCAAAGGGATTAAAACTTTATAACGAAATCCTTAAAAGACGCTAAAACCCCATAAATTCAACAAATTGAAAGACCACTACATTAGTTCAAACATCGTAATTCCTGACAACACCTATAAACCCCAGATCAAGATTTCATTTTTCAGAGCACAAAAAGGGAAGAAAAAATACTTCCAAGTAATTGACAGGAAGAAATGCAATGGAAGCATTTTTCGAGGAACCCCATTTGTACAGAACCAAAAAAAGTACTTATTAGACAAGTTCCATGGAAGATGAGCAGTTTCAAACAGCACCCACCAAAGGATTTTCCGAAAAGGTTCAAATTTTACAACCTAATCCTTAAAAAATGCTAAGATTCCACATTCAGTTCAAAACATAATTCTTGACAAACCCCAGATCAAGATATCATTTTTTAGAGCACAAAGAAAATAAAAAAGGAGTTTCTAAGTATTTCACATGTAGAAATGCATTGCAAGACCTTTTTGAGTTACCCCATTTGTCCAGGACAAGAAAAAAAAAAGTAGTCTAAGAAAAGTTCCATGGAAGATTGAGAAGTTCCAAAATGGTCATTAATTTGTAACCAAAACCGCACCACCATAGGATTATCCGAAAAGATTGAAACTTTGTAACTAAATACTTAAAAAGAAGCTGGAACCCCATAAATTTAACCAAGTGAAAAGAACACCATATTGAGTTCATTCTTGAAAAATACCTATAAACCCCAGATCAAGATATAATATTTTAGAGCACCAAGAGGAAAATAAAAAGGAGTTTCCAAGTATTTTACATGAAGAAATGCATTGGAAAACAATTTTTGAGGAACCCAACTTGTGCAGGACAAGAAAAAAAAGTACTAGTAGAAAAAGTTACATGGAAGATTGAGAACTTCCAAAAATGGTCATTAATTTATAACCTAAACAGCACCCACCATAGTATTTTCCAAAAAGATTAGAACTTTAAAACCAAAACCTTAAAAGAAGCTAAATCCCAATAAATTTAACCAATTGAAAGAACACCACATTGAGCTCAATTCTTGAAAAACACCTATAATCCCCAGATCAAGATATCATTTTTGAGAGCAAAAAGGGGGGAAAAGAAGGTTAAATGCATTAGAAAACGTTTTTGAGGAACCCCATTTGTGCAGGACAAGAAAAAAAAAAAAAGTAGTATAAAAAGTTGCACGTAAGATTGAGAAGTTCCAAAGTGGTGATTAATTAGTACCTGCACTTTGTGAATCCTCTCGTACTCCATTAGATCCTATCTTCTAAGCAACTCTGTGTGTGTGTGTGTGTGTGAGAGAGAGAGAGAGAGAGAGAGAGAGTTTCTCTTATTCTTCTCTAGTGTTGAATTTGCTGACTACTGTGTGTGATGTTTTGTTTTGTAGAGGAGAATGATGATGATGGGGAAGAGTTGTAAATTAAATCTACTCTTTGGGGTTGCCGATCTTTGACCTTTGACTGCCCTCTCATGTCTTTTATCTGCCCATTAGTTTTTCTCTTTTACTACATTTAAAATAAATTTTACATTTCACACTTGCCTTCAAATAGTGCCAAAGACACATGACAATACCCGTTTGATCAAGATTATTTTTTCTTATTTTTCGATAAATTTTTATTTTAAAAAAGTGAGGTGTTTAGTTAAAAATTTTGAAAAAAATAAGTGTTTCAGGAGAGTAGCGGAAACTTTTTTTCAGAAGCTAAAAAAAATAGCTTCTACTTAAAAGTACTTTTTTAAAAAGCATTTTTGAGAAAAATATACTTTAAAGTTAGAAGCATTTTTTAAAAGTTTGGTCAATCACAAATTGCTGCTCAAAATGCTTTTTAAATTAAGTGGCCAAACACAAATTATTTTTTGCTAAAAGTACTTTTTTATACGCACTTTTAAAAAAATACTTTTCAAATAAGCTGATTTTAGAAGTTTGGCTAAATTACTCTCATTATTAAAGAAAAACTAACAATATCAAAACAATTTTGGACATGTTAGTGTAACATATACTCCCTTTATCTTATATTTTTCATTTTTCAGATTCAAAATATGTAAAATTTGACGATATTTTAAATGCATTTATTCATTATATTGCAGAAAAATTGCAACTTATGGTATTGTTCGTATAGTTTTGAATATCTAAATTTTAATTTAAAAAAAAAAATTGATGTAATCTAATTTAACTTTAAAGATTAGTCAAAGTACTCTCGAAAATCAAAAAATATTTACAAATTTGGACGAAAAAACTAACATAACACCCATGAACATAGAATGACGTATATGGGAGATCAATATTTGAATCTCGTGCCACACAAGAAAAATAGTAGTTATCCACTTAAGTTTGGTGAGTAGAATTACTCGATACATGTACTAATAGGATGAAGCAAATATTCAGAAAATTAATGAGAGATGTGACTAAATGAGTCCACACACTAACATGTACTTAATAATATGAACATTAATACCAAGCATTAGTTATGGAATGTAAGTTTATTATACAAATATGATAAATATTTTCAGGATTATACCACTAGTTAATTACAAAAGCTCAGTTCCAGTTCAGTACAATTCAATCACCAAAAAATTATAATTTCAATTTTAGTGTCATGATTCCGAATGTACCTTCTAACTATTGATGCCTTTCATATTCCCTTGGTAATTATGTTAAAATAATATAAATGATCAAGCGGAAACAACAGCAACAGTTAGGAGAAGTACCTTTTGTTTGATTAGTTTTAAATACTAATAACAAGTTATATGTAGATCTTTCGTCATTAAGTACCTGAAGCAATTTTATTTTCTATTTAACAAACAAGAAGCCCCTTCACCCTCCATTTGATCTCCTGTATGCAAGTTCATAGCAAACCTGCAATATCTTTTACGAACATTTCTCAAAAACTTTTAATCCTTTTTCAATCACACAATCTCTCATGCATAATTTTAAAATATTATTTACTAATTTATATTCAAGATAATAATAAATAGACATTATTTCATTTGCAAAATTTATCAAATTAAATTTGAAAAAAAAAAGGAATCAATTTAAGATGTAGAAGAGTAGTTTTCATTTGTAAAGGTGGTATCGTGGTTATTCTTATTTTAATTTTATTCTTTTGCACATATTTAAAAATGAAATAAGAAAAGCCAAACTACTTTCAGATTTGTTGCGGTACGATTCAAATTGTAATCTCCTAACCACTCTGGTCGTGTGTATATGTGTATCGTGTCGGACTTCCCTTTTTGATCAATGAATGAACCAACCAGTTAAGAAGAGATTTCACTTCAGAAAAAAATTATTTGCATAAATTATACTAATTTATTATAATTATATCAAAAATTAAGTTGAAAAATATATAATTAATTAATGTATAATTTATTGATACGAATAAATATAAAGAAATGCATCATAAATTAATATAGTATTGATATAAAATCAAATAAAAGTAAATTTTACTCTCCCTGATGTCTGCTTATCGACAAAGAAAGGGACATTAATTCTACATCCAAAATAAGAAGAGCAATGCATCTTGGCCATCTCAAAATGTCTTTTATAAAAAACTTTTTGGACTCTTTCTGAAATGTAGCCAATGATGACAAATAATTCATCATAAAAGTAATTTTTTTAAGAAGAAAAAAAAAACGGAGAGATAGATTTGCTTTTTGAACCAAAATCTACATATAATATAAAACTAGGCATGGATAAGGTGATGTGACACCTTTCTATGGCCTAGAAACACATTTATCTTTTTTTTCCTTTTTTTGGCCTATTTCTCATTATTTTTTGGTTTATCTTAATTTAAAAAGTCTAAAGTGCCTAAATAATTACTCAATTAATTAGGGGATGGTAGTTACTCAAAGAATGAAAGAAGAAAACTAAAGACGTTAGTTTTCAAGCCTTCACATAATTTTTTATTAAATTTTCAGTTACTAATGCTTCATTATAAGTTTTAAATGACACTAAATTCTACATACATAATGACTTGAGTCTCTTGAGTTTCCTATAACTTTTTCCCCTTTTCCTTTATTCACTTTCCCAATTGCTGGCTCTTCTATAATTTAGAGATGGAATTTGACTATTTGAGAAGACTATAATTTAAGTATTTAGTGAAAGAACCCGTTATTTTGCTCCGCTTCATTTCTTCCGTTTCTTTTCTCTTTATGTTGGGAAGGTAGTATAATTTACTATAGTGGTAGAATTCGTTCATTTCCACTTGAGTTACAAAGGCAGCCACGAAAAAATGAATGGTCAAATATAGAGCCTCTTACAGAAAGGATTTCTAGCATTTTAATAATGATTTGGTCAGTTTTCTCTCAAGGCAAGTGATTATATATAGTTTTTTGTACTTTTACTGATAGATTAATAGTAGGGAATATGTTTCGTCTACTTGGAAGGTGATTAATTTTATCGCACTGCTTTTTGTGATTTTCTAACTAAATAAGTTAAAGAACATATATGCAGATTCTTCTCTTATACTTTCGGATTCAAGTGGAATAAGTTCAAGTACTGGCACACTATATAGGCAGCAACAAGATTAAAGTACTGGCAGACTATATAGACATAATTTGAGTTCGTCCATCTAGGAACATGCATTTGCAGAGCTTATACACATGAAATTCTTTTTCCTGATTTTTTTATCCCAAGAAAGTGAATTTTAATTATATATCAAATTCATGTCACGTTAGGAAGATATGTGATTCATCTAATTGAATTGATCAGTCACGGATTTCATTTCTTATATTTTACCTCATTAGATTCTTTTCTTATTTGGTATTTTATTTTTTGGACTCAGGAAGTAGATGTCATTTGGTCGATAAAAGAAATGAAGAGCAAATTTCAACTTGATACTTCCGGAATTACTTATTTCAACCCGTAATTTTAGTTTGAACCGGACTCTATCACCTACAATGAGGTTGAAGGTCACATGAAAGTATTACAAATATTGAATTGATCGGCTCTTCGGAACATGAGATCGATTGTTAGTGAGGGCTCATAGTCAATTTGCGTTTCATGCTTTAATTTGCTAGCAAAAGTCAAACAAGGAGACAAAGAAATATCGACATTCCTATAAAGTTAGTTGCTCAAGCTTATTGTTCTTTTTGTTGAGATTCCATGTTTCTCTTTCTATTCTTACTCCTGTACGTTACATGGTTTTACTCAAATCGGGCTAAAATAACTAAGGGTTTCTGCTTAGTGTTTGCTACTTATATTGATGAATAATTCACTGCCGAGGTAAGACAGGAGTTCCTATGTATTTAGTTGATATAGTTGTGCCTTATGTCCCTTTCGTGTTTACTAATTATTGTCAACTTGTCATCATTCCAATGATTTTAATGTTTTGTTTCCATCACTTACTGCATAAGAAAGAATTTTAAAATTAATCAAATGTCCTTCAACTTGATTTACCGCGGGGTACGAGACTAATGAAAATTTTTGTGTCTGTGAAGTTAGGTATGTCCGTTCAAATATATAGATTGTTACATTTAAATAACATTTTTTTCAAAATAATGTTCTTTTTGAATTTAGAGTAGATGCAATCATGGATACACGTGAACGAGAAAATCTTAATAACTTCTCTGTATATGGATAGTCAAGTCAACTGTTCCTTTTTGGTGTTTGGGAGGAGACCATTTAAAAGAGTACGAGGAGTAAACGGGAATGAAGACTTAAGCCAAGTACTTTTGATATGAACCTTTTGATGTATATTTAAGTTTTCAGTATGAACATATATATGAACTTACACAAGTGATTTATTCATTGTTATCCTTTGCGTAATGGATGCGTTTTAACTATTTACAGGTGCTTCATGTTACTGACATACTGTTGTACGATCTGTTTATGTGTATTTCTAATATAAATTAGTCTATGAGTTGTTTTGATTTATTTCGATCAACTTTTAGTTTAGCTTTTTGAAAATTAAAAATTTAATTTAGTAAAATACATATGGCTGAATTTATAAACCATATGTTTAGTTCATCTTTTGAAAGAAGAACAAAAGAAAAATTTAGATTACCAGAATATCTTTTGTGATTTTATATATTCGGTACCAAATAAGTTAAATCATAAATTCAATAATGAGATTTTCGACGACCGCGCAAAGCGCGGATAAATTCACTAGTTAATAATTAATGCCAACTTAACTTTTATTCCATCAATCAATTAAAGAAGTTACCTCCTCCCAAATGCAATCTCCTATTTCATTTAATTTAATGAGAATTATTCACTTTTTTCTGAAAACTTTTTTTTACTTTATTTGAAAATCGGTTTTTGGTCATGAAAATTTTAAATATAACTTAAAGTAATATTTGAAATTTGAAAAACACTGAAACCTGTTTTTACTTTTTTCACTTTTAATACATTCAAACAATCAATTATTTTTTGCAAAAATATAACCAAACACAACTTCATATTCACTTCCAACTTCAAATATTCCAAATAAAGTGAAAAGTATTTGATTTCAATGACCAAACGCCTACTAAATGTTTACTCCAAAATATTACGGACTTTAATAGGAAAAGGAACATACATCTTCTCATAGTGTTTAGATTCACATTTCACTTTTAATTTGGTACAAAGGAAGCTAGATTTTCAATCACACGGTACAATGATTCAAATATGACAAATTGACAATGACATTGCCTAGTGAGGAGATAGTTACTCCAAAAATTACTTGAAGTGAAAAACTGGTCAATGATCAGATCAATCAAGAAAGATAACTTTTCACTAGGTTAAGTGTGTGACAGGCAATTAATGAGTCCAATCAATTTAATTTCTAATTTCTAACTCCTTTAAAGAGATAGCTTTTCACTACGTGTACATAAGGCAATATTAGCGATTCATATCATTTGAATATGTAAGCCCTTTCTTTATCCTTTTGGCAATGATCACCAACTGTATATAAGCTTTAATGAGTAATGACCATATTGTTTGACCATGAAGGTCCCCACTTAGCCAGCCCTGATCAATCTACCCTCTCCGTTTCAATTTGTTTGTATGATTTTTACTTAGCACATAATATAATAAAATAAAGAAAACTTTTGAAATTTGAGATTTTAGATTAAAAATATGTTGAATATACTAAAATATTTTTTAATTTTGTGGTCTTAAACCAGGGTTGTCTCAATAAGATTGGGAGCCTAAAGTCAAACTTCAGAGAGAGATCCTATTTTTTTTTAAAAAAAAATCGCGATATATATTTTTATTTAAAGTTTACTTTTCTAACTTTTTTAGATAATGTCATTAATTACTGTTTTATAGTAGTAATAGTTAAGAACAATGCAAAGTTGTTAACAATTTTTCCAAATCAATTTATTCTAAATTTTTTTTTCAACTGATAACATAGCTAATCAATCACACGACTAAAATAATTTATATATATATATAAAAATTGTGTACTCCCTCTATCTCAATTTATGTGACACAATTTGGATTTCGAGAGTCAAACTTATTTATATTTATCGTGAATTCGGACATACAATCTTTAAATTTTTTGAAAATTAATTTACATCTTTAGAAACTACATAAAAGTACTATGAATCACAATAATTTTTTAAACAAATTAGCAACAAAAAATGGGCCCTAAAAGTTTGGGGGCCCAAAGTCATTGCCTTAGTGGCTTTGGTCTTGGGTTGGCCCTGTCTTAATGTCATAGTGAAAGTTGAAATTAAAGAGTTATCAAAAAAAGAAATAAATATTCTTTTTTAAATGGACTAAAAACAAAATAAGACAAGCAAATTGAAACATAGGGAGTATTAGTTTTCTCCGATTGTTTTTGAATATTTACTTGGCCTTGTCATCCGCATATGGGTGACCAAGCAAAATTAGTTGAATTTGAAGCAAAAATAGTTGAGGTTCGGGCAAAAAATGACTGAATGCAATCACATATAGCTGAAGTTCGAAAAAAAGGCTGAACTTCAGCCAGATGTGTCTGAACTTCGAACATTGTATATCTAAAATTGTTCTGAAGTAGATAGACTTGAAATGTTTTATGTACGTATGGCTTAAATAGTGGTCCCAGTATCAAATATTTGTGCATTTCGACTTTCCTGAGACAAAATAATCATGGTGTAAAATATAAATATTATTTATCCATGATGGTAGCAATTTTCAATTTATGTATAGTTTTTTTTTTTTTTAACTAAACCAAGTTTTATTTACCAAGTGAACCTGACTGTACAAGTATCTCAAATCTTATTTACCAAGTTTTATGTATAGTTAATCCTTGTATTAGTTATACTTCGATTTATGCATTATTTTATATCAAGAAAAATGTGGTATAAGTAATCCCATGACTAGTTATATATGGATAAAGCATTCAAAATGTCCAAGCTGCTATCGAGGGTCTCCTCAAATCTTTAATTATAAAATTTTAAACCAATCACAAATTTAAGTTATATTCCATATTCAATTTTTAACAGTACCATTAAAAATCCCCTGCATTAATAATCCAGACATTATTAATCTGTGTATTAATTCTTGCGTAACTTGCTTTTAAACCAGAATAACCCTTCAAATTATATGACATAATTGATCAAGCTTTTAAAATATGCTTACATTGGACAGAATCATTTGAGATATATTTTTATAAATATCATAAAAATATCTGCATTTACCAATCTTTTTCAAAGGTGATTTTGAACGATAATTTTTTTTTTAAAGTGTGAAAATTCACGTTACACTTAATATTACCTTGACATTTCAATGAGTTTCCTCTTCACATGTGTCAATGGAGAAAATAATCGCTTCCCTTCGTATCATTTCTTTCATGCATGTTTGCAAGCAAATGTAGACCATTATTTGAATTCAAATCCTAATAATGAAGTTTTATTTAGCAGGGAGAGCGAAAACTCCTGATCATAACATGGGCAAAATTATAGTATCAAATTTGTGTTTGGATGAAGCAGTAATCTTTGTTTAGAATTTATTTTTGTATTAAAAATTCATCATATACAGAAAAAAAAATTAATTGTGAACCTAGAATTTGGTGGTAAGTTAAGAAGCTATAAATCTCAAATCCTCCACCTATGATAAGTAATATACTTTCTGTGACGCGAATTCAAATTAGACAAATTAATAGGTTTAGACATTGTATATATGATTTTAAAAAGAGTGACCAACAACATGTCAAATTCTGAGCAAAACTAATATCGGTCAATGTACATATCTAATATCGGTCAATGAGCAAAACTAAGGGATGGTTTGGTATGATGGATAAGCAAAAATAGTGATGGGATAAAAATTTAGTACCACTTTATTCTTTGTTTGGTTACTAATCGTGGGATAAGTTATCCCAGGATTAAAATAGTGTTGGATAATTTATACCCATCAAAGGGTGAGGATAAAACGGTAAAATTGACTAAAATAGCCCTGAGGTTCTCAAAACTCTTTTTCTACTACATAAGGTGGAGGATATTTTTGTAAACAAATAATTTTTTCTTAAAAGTGATGCAATGTATGTTACTTTTAATACAACAAATCAAACAATCAATAAGAAATAATATCAGGATAACTAATCCTAACATAAATAATCCCAGTGTAACTTATCCCAACATAATTAATCCCATCATAACTTGTGTTCAAACCAAACGACCCCTAAGAGACTAAGGGGTCGTTTGGTTGTAAACAAGTTATCCCGAGATAACTTATCCTGAGATTAGTTATTATACCCTCCCACGGGGATAAAATAACATTACAATCCTGGGATAACTAATTCCGGGATTAGTTATATCTCGATTTTATCCCCACCAAACGTGGGATAAAACCATCTCAAATATAATCCTGGGACTATTTATCCTTATTCCTCGTACCAAACGAGCCCTAAGGGGTCATGTGGTATGCTGGGCAAGTATAAATAGTCTTGCAATAAATATTTAGTATTGCCTTATTCCTTATTTAGTTACTAATCCTGGGATAAGTTATACCAGGATTAGAAATACACTACAAAAAAAATGGGTAATTTGCGGAGGTTGAAAGTTGCAATTGACAGAGATTTTAGCCTCCTTTAGCAAATAGCGGAGGTTAAAACCCCCGCGAATTGCAACTTTCAAGCTCCGCAAATTACCCATTTTTTTGTAGTGATAGTACAGGGATAAGCTATCCTTGCCGGATAGTGAAATAATATATAGTACCAAGATTAGTTATTCCTGGATAAAATAATAAAAATGACAAAAAAAAAATCCATGAGATCCCTCAAATGCTTTTTCTAAGGTGGAGGACATTTTTGTAAACAAATAACTTCTTTTTAGAAATTATGCAATGCATGCTATTTTTAATGCAACAAACCAAATAGCCAATGAGAAATAATACGTGAATCCACGTGGCCTGCTTGACGAACGTCAGTGACGGAGACATCGTAAATTGGTCCGCGG
>NC_083345.1:99254910-99255103 GCF_019175385.1 Lycium barbarum | reverse complement strand
CAATAGTTGATCCTTCCAAACGGATTTCATTCAGTCCCGGCGGTTTAACAGATCTCGCAGGAAATCCCAATCTTTTCTTTAAGTCACTTGCCAGGAGGGAAAGCAGTAGAGCTGTCGTACGGGACCTAGGCACTTGCTAACGAGCAGGCGGGACAAGATTGAGTTGAAAAGACGCTCTACTTGAAAGGCAATG
>NC_083345.1:99242334-99254730 GCF_019175385.1 Lycium barbarum | reverse complement strand
TCTGACCTGAGTAGCATAGGGCACGTGGAATCCCGTGTGAATCAGCAAGGACCACCTTGCAAGGCTAAATACTCCTGGGTGACCGAGATCGAAAAAAAGCTCTCGTTTGAGAGGGCTTCAAAAGACAGATCTCAAGGCTTGAGCTGCAATACAAAATCATGATTTCATATTTTAATTCTAAATCGGTGTTTGTTTATGTAATTTGTATAAAATTCCAACTTCAACTTCACATCATGATTTCAAATCCCAAATTCTCCCAAAAGGTATGATTTGGGATTCCAAATCATGATTTCATTTTTTTTTTAATGTAAAACTTGAGTCATAAGTTTATATTTTGTAAAAAAGATCCATAAGTTGGTAGAATATATTAACCAACCATTTATATCAAATATTAAAATATTTGCAAGTTGGTAGTATATCACATCATGATTGTACAAGTGTATGTCGATGACATTATCTTTGGAGCCACAAATGATTCATTGTGTAAGAACTTTGCAAAACTTATGGGAAGTGAATTTGAGATGAGCATGATGGGTGAGCTGAACTTCTATCTTGGTTTGCAAGTAAAGCAGACCCCAAAAGGTTCTATGATCTGTCAACAGAAGTACATCAAGGAGTTGCTCAAACGTTTTGAAGTGGAGAATGCCAAGCCTATTGACACTCCGATAGCTACTGCCACTAGACTTGATATGGATAAATCTGGTGATGCAGTAAATGAGACAATGTACAAGGTTATCATAGAATCTCTTATGTATCTAAAAGCCAGTAGGCCTGATATAGTATTTAGTGTCAGATTATGTGCTAGATTTCAGTCAAGTCCCAAGGAATCTCACTTGAAGGATGCCAAAAGAATTATGAGGTATCTCAAGGGAACGCCAGACCTTGTCCTTTATTATCCCACAGGAGAAAACTTTGAATTGGTTGGATATGCAGATACTAACTATGTTGGTTACTTGGTCGACAGAAAAAGCACATCCAGAATGGCTCATTTCTAGGATTGTGTCTGATATCTTGGGGTACGAAGAAACAAAACTCAGTTTCTCTCTCAACTGCCGAAGTCGAATATGTTGTTGCTGCCTCTTGTTATGCTCAACTGCTGTGGATCAAGCAACAACTTGAAGACTTCGGTGTTCTCACTGACTGTGTTCCTTTACTGTGTGACAATACAAGTGTGCTCAACATGGCCAAGAATCCAGTTCACCATAAATGAACCAAACATATCGATGTCAGACATCACTTTCTAAGAGATAATGTTGAAAAAGGCCTGATACGTGTGGAGTTATGCAAGATAGAGAACCAAGTTGCTGACATCTTCACAAAAGCGTTGAGTAGGGAGCATTTTGAAAGAAATCATTTGAAGATGGGCTTGATCAAGCCTAACTAAGCCTCCAAAATATTTTTGGCTATGTAGAGGGAGAGCTGCGATGCAATAAAGTGTTTTTCAACAAGCATCTAACTCATTTTTACACTGTTACAGGTGTACACACATAGCAGTCTTGGAAGGAAAAGTTGGCGTGCGAGATAGTGCACATTTCAGAGTTTCTACCAAAATCTATCATGAAACAGCCTAGAGACCTGGTCTCCGAGGCTCAGGTTAGAAGTATACTCAATGATTGTATAAATCTTGAAATTGTTACAAGTGCCAAGTCATCCACGTACCATCCTACTCAACTGTCGAAATACTCCCATTAATACATGCCTCTTATTTCTCTCTCCTCCCACTAATCTGAAACCCTGCTGAATTCCTCCTTGTCTCTCCCTCTCTAGAAGTCGTCCCTAACAACTTCTATGGCTCAATCCTCAAATCTCACCAAGAACAATCTGTCTACCCTCTCATCAAAGCCTCAAATCTCCGACTCCTCCCGAATCCGCAAAAGTCACGCTCCCAGAAAATTCATAGCTTCCCTGACTGCCTCCAGCTCAATCATCCCAAATAGCAAAACGATATATCGAACTGCATTTCAAAGTAATTCACTCTCCAACAAAGCCATAGATAACTCGTTTGCACAGTCAGATGAGTATTACTCTAAACAGGGGATGAGTGAATCAGATCTACTATAAAGTGAAGCTGAAGTTTTGGTTATCATGACAAAAACTTTGTAAGCTATGAGAAATGATCAAAGTGATGTTAGTGGCGTGGAGTCCAAGGTTGCCATCTTATCGCAGGATTCAAATGAGGGACTCAGTCCATCTGTAAGGGAATCTAAATCTTCAACTGGTATTGTGCTGAATGCGGCGGTTGACACCTCTACATGTGTTGATCTTGTGATAAGTGCTCTCGAGCGAGCACAGCCTCAGAAAATGCAATCGGAGGGAAATCTAACTAAGGATAGAAGTACCTTGTGTGCTGCCAAAACAAGAATTACCAAACCCCGTTCCTCACGGAGAAGAACAGGCCACAGTCCCAGGGCACATGCACCAGGACTCATTGCTAAATGCGAGAGAATGACCTTACAAGGAAATGTTGGTGTCATCCCAATGAGCTCAGAGTCTCTTAAACTTCGGGAAGTTGCAAAGGCTGAAAGGTCACAGGAATCGGGTCTCTTTAGTGCTTTAGAAGATGCCCGAGCTGAAATTGCACGTCTACAAGCGATGAATGCCCGACTCCAACAAAAGATTGACACTCTTCGTGATTAGATGCTGCAAGATTAGTGCACCAGCAGTGAGCGCATTGACTGGCTCTTACAGACCTTTGTTCCCTCTTTTTTCTCTCATGCTTCTTCCTGAGCCGGTTTCTGTTCTCGTCCCTTTCTACACTCCTTTTCTTAGCATATGGCTTGGCTTTCAGGCAATTTTATTTTTATACATTCCATTGTTTGACTGCTAATTTTTTCAGTATTCTCATTTGGCTATTACTCTATTTTGTGCGTTGTCTTTTGCCATATTGTTCCCAAATTGTCTGTGATGTGTTTCCCGAGTGGCTCTGAGTTAGGCTACTGAACTTTGTGAATTTCTTATGTTAGCTCGCCTATTTTTGATGATGCCAAAAAGGGAAAGAAAAGCAAGGAAGAAGACAAATGAATGCTGAACAAAGGGGGAAGAGATGCTGGGGGAGAAAAGCTGAACACAAAATATGTACTGATAATGTGGATTTGGTCATCCAGTTGAATTTTTTTTGTTTTTTCTAACATGTTGCAGGTGCCTTGAAAATGATGGTCTGCTTCGTAGGAGGAACAAGTGGGATGTTGGTTCTCAGGGGAAACATAGTCTGTAAGTTTGTCATCATCAAAAAGGGGGAAATTGATAAGGTGTACCCTATGATCCTATGTTTTGATAATTGACAAATCGATGGAGAACCGACAAGAGACCTGGTCTGCGATCTGTTTTGAACATATTGCGCGCACTCAGTGGCACATCTTTAAACAACTGTAAAGCTGGACCGTACGACAACAGTGCTGCAGCTCATGCCTCGGGTCAAACTTTGGATGAGAAGTCTCCATCACATCCCACATGTTCCTCAATATATATTTTACATGTCCCAACATATTGTGTATCACTTGGAAAACCTAAAATCACTTTGAAAAGTGTAGCCGTCATAAGATTCCTAACTGTTCAACTAACAGAGCTGAAAACAAACTGAAGGACCAGATGCTAACTCTAATGATATCCAAGTCTCTTTGTTTGTCTTAAGATTTGTTTCATTTGTACTTAAATTGTAAACCTACTCCTCTTGTTTGAGAAGCTGCTTGTAGGTATTTAAAAGTCTCAAGTCAGCTTGCTGGAAGTGTGTTTCCGCAATCCTTTGAGTGGTACACTAGGCTAGAGTTAGTCTAGGTGTAGTGGTCCTTGGCTAGAGTTAGCCAAGTGGAGGTGCTTGTGTCACACCCTAATCTTACTAGGGTGTGATGGGCACCCGACCCCACATTCGGAGCCGAGCGAACCCACTGACTCTTATTACAAACATAATCTCTCAGACTCTTAATCAGACAAAAATTGACACATACAGCAAATGTTTTTGGAAATACTCTTTTGTAGTTTACAATTGACAGAATCTGTAATCACATGGAATTTATTTCAAAATACAGAATGACATATCGGCTGATGGAGCCGCTCACAAAACTGACAGTCAGAACCCACGACTCTGTCTGCAAAGTCTCTAACAGATAACCAGAACACATAGCATACACACTTTGACTCGGCAGCACTCCAGGAGCAAATGGAGCTTGCCAACGCCGCTAGAATATCTTCTATAATAGCCTGTACTCCTCTGGGTGTACCTGCGCGGCATGAAACGCAGCCCCCGAAGAACAGGGGGGTCAGTACGAAATATGTACTGAGTATGTAAGGCATAAGGTACAATAAACAGAAACGTAGTCTGATCAAAGGATACAGAATATAAATGCAACAACCGGAGTATCAAAATGCTTACTCATAAACATGGGCGATGCATAACAGAAAATATGCCATATCCGGCCCCATTATGGGACTCGGTGAACAGAACGTGGTCGCCCCCGACACTGGCGCCACAACACATCATACTCCAGAGTAGGGAATAGCTCCGTAACATATCATATCGTATCATCATGTGCACATATCATAACATATCAGATGGCCATATCATATCATATCATATCATATCATATCATATCATATCATATCATATCATATCATATCATATCATATCATATCATATCAGAGTGTGTACATGGCACATCATACTCCACAACCCATGTACATATATACCAGCCCCCTCACATCGAGGCACGACGAACAATGCAGTGGAATACGCGTGATAACATATCCTGGCCCGGGCTCAGTGTGGGAAACATTGAGGCATCCACGAACGGAGTAGTGAGAAACTAAATGCAATATAAAATGTAAAACATTTACAGAGACCCGATAGAACAATCAAACGACAGATCATGAAAAAGGGTCCGGACGATAGACATAGCACATACCTTTAAAGGTCACGGAGGATTTTATCAAAACAGAACTTCTGGAATCCTTTGTACGTGTCAAAATGTATTATAGGCTCAATGGAATAGTTAAATAACCATCGTTTAGTAGTCGAAACAATAGTCAAAATTTTTCTTAAAAATATCACTCGAAAATAGGTTTCATAGAACAATATGGACAGAGTTCGGGAACAGTGGGACCACCTCGGGTCAAACCAAGGTGGAGTACATAAATTACGAACCTTAGGCTCTATGGAGTCGTTTGCAAAAAGTTTCGAGGCATTCCGATTTTTCTTGTGAAAGTTATGAAAGTTTAATCATGTAAGATTCTTTTAGGAGTAAAAGATGTTCAAACATTTTTCCAACAAAACATAATTCAATTACATTGAATGAAAAAGGGGCAAAACTAGGCTCGGATTTTAAGGAATAGAGATACCCCCGAGGCTTGTATCATAACCTATCATAACTAGGACATGCCAAAGAAAGGAAAGGTAGGGCCTTACATACCTTATGTGCCTTTTACGCTCGTCCAAACTCAAATCCCGTTTCCTTCAAAATCTACATTTGGTCACATTTACCAAATATTAATTATAAAGCTTTAGGAATTCAATCTTAAGTAATACTTTTCTACGAAAATTTGGGCAGCATCTCCCCTATACATACAACATCCCCGAGATTTTAACTCGGCCAATTCCCCAACAACAAATCCGAGAATGGAACTCGGCCATATTATCAACAATAATACTAATAATCATGCCTTCCAACTTCAACAATTAATTCAAAATACATTCCAACATTAGTAGCTCCTTTACATAATTCAATAACATTTCCTTTATATTCAATTCATATTTGTTCACATATTCAAATACTAATCCAAAACCATTCAACAATAGTCAAGAACACTTCAACAATCCATTAATTCCATATTCCACCCAAAATTCCCACATATGCAACAAAACCATCACAACATATTTTCTTCTTACAAATTCATAATCAACAACAACAATCCACACACTGTCCAAATTACTCAACCAACCAACTTGTAATACGACGTTTTAATAATTTTATTTCCGTAAAGAAGCTGAAATTAATACCAATAGTATCAATAACAACACCCTCCACATCATATAACATAAATATATGTATCTTTACCCAAAATTCTCTTCAATCTTCAATCCATAATTCAACAACATCAACACAACAACTAAAATTCTATTCTTGCAAATATTCCTTAATTAAAGTTGATAAAGAGAGAAATTTAATGATTCATATCTTATTTTTATGAAAGTAGCAAAATCTTCATCCTTTGCTTATTCCCAAACTACTCCGACACACAAATTTAATCATCATCGCGTCTACGCGTTGTCCTGACTCCGATTAGTATTTCGTAGTTTGAATATTTGCTCAAAATCCTCAATCTTGAGGTAGATATGCTTTCTTTTTGGTTGCTGATTTTTCTGGAATGTTTGGGACTTTTTTTGTGCTGAAAAATGAGGTTTTGAGCCCCTTTTATATTCAGTTGGGGCGGCGTCACTGTAGCTACATTATCGTAGCTATAGTACTGTAGCAGTACTGTAGCGTCCTGTTTCTGCGTCGACAGTTCAGTTTGTAACGTCCATAATTCTCTACTCCGATATCCTATCGACGAACGGGTTATTTCATTAAAAACTAGACTCGACGAACTACATTTTAGGCTTTTGTTTCACCTTAAAACCCCATATATACTATGAGATATGCACCTCCAAAGTTGATAAAAAAATTCGCCGAGCATTTCTCAAATTTTCGTCGAACTTATTATTATTATTATTATTTTTGATCTCGAAATACTCCAAAACTCTCCATATATGATATTTATCATTCATTATACTATTAATGGCTATGTTCTCGTGTTTCAAAATAGTCTTTCCCGATTATGACTTACGAGATCGTAATTCGTCCGTTTTTCTTTGTTGTTACATATTTCCCATGGCTTGTACCTCCCCAAACGTCAGGCGACGTCTTCGACACTCCATTACTATGGTGATGTACATGTCATGATCGTGCTCCGAAAGTACGGGGTGTAACAACTTGCAATCGGAGTATTGTAAGTGTGGAGGGACTACGAGGTTAGTTCCTGGGTCGCATAAGCGTTATTGTAAGGGTGAGAGATTATGGGAGTTAGTTCCAAGCTTACGATAGAGTTGTAACATGAAGTTGCTCGTGTAGTGGATTTGAAATCTTACTGGGGTAGGTCGTGGTTATTAACTCCTTTCTCCGGTAAAATCCTGTGCCCTTTACATACTACACAACATAAGGGAACTAGTACACAATCAGGTCCCTCCATACTGTTTGGTGAATGCACAACCTATAACAGATCCCTAATGGGCAAGTTAGGAATCGTTTCCCCTCCCTCCAACTTTGGGGGGGGGGGGGGGGAGGGAGGGTGTTAGGATCTTTAATTCCCCTTCATCTTCTTGGAATTCTTCAAAGGATTTCAATGGTGAATATGAAGTTTAGCTCAAAGAAAATCAGAGAACTTTGAACTCATCAAACAAAGCTAAGGAATAAATATATACAAGCTCATCATCACCGTCCATTTGATAATGCTGATGATGAAATGTCAGCCGTTGGATTTAGTACACTCAACTGAATATTTTATCCAGTAGTCAAGTTTCCTTGACACTTTCTAGAAGTATGAATACATAGATGTATAGGATAGTATATTCTTTTATTCTTTTTGTCTTATACTAGTATTGTTAAGTTTGTTACTTGGTAGCTCATAGGATAAGTACAAGTGTACAATTAGGATTTATTCTTGTTGTTGTTGTTGTATCTTTTCGTATAAATTCGCCTGTACAGAAGAAGCAGTGAAATGCATAGAAAAATTTCTACTATCTTTTTCTATATTTTTCTCATTCTAACATTCCTTTGACCTAAATTAAATTTTCAAAATGTCAACCATTTTTCATAGGAAAAATATTGCGGGGTGACAATGTCAACTATCTACTCTCATTTGCAGTGTGCAGACAATTGAGGATGACACGTAACAACTACATTAATGTATAAAATATTAGTACCAATAATGTAATGTAACTAACCAAACTTTGTGGAATTAGAAGGAGAATCGATTATTTGTTGGTGTACCAAAAAAATTACTTGGAATTCCATACGATGACATGTACGAAATCTTTTACCTAATAATGAATCACACTTCCCCACTATCAAAAGAAAGAAAAAAAAAGATAGTTTAGACATAATAATAATCAGAAGAAAATTGACATACTTTTTAAGATCCTATATAATGATTTGATCCACTGAAGAAACCTCAAATCAGCACTAACATAACAGCAAACAGGTTAGTTCATTTCTTCTCTCAAAATCAATATGTCTTATTCTTCATTCTAGCTTTTCAATCATCAAAGAATTTGTCTTTTATATTGCTTCTATTTACTTCTTATTTTATAACTGTGGTGTTCAAGGGTAAAACTTACCTACCGGGTGTTTACATCAAACCAATGAATGTATGGCACGTGTTTGACCTATCACTTAACCATAATTAACTAATGCATATATTCACTTCATTAAATCACTCAACAACCATGATAAATTGCATTGGTTTGGTATAAACACACGGTGTGGATAAGTATTTACCGTGTTCAAGTCAGCTTGTAACGTTAACCTTGATAATTCTATAGGTACCTGCTACCTCCCCACCGGCACAGGTAACAGGTAATTTGCTTCTAGCTACATGGACATATGCTTAGAGTGAAAGTGGTTTTGACTCAATTTCGCTTTCATTTTTCTTGGGGCCTACAATGTTCGCTTCATCAGTAGCAAATTCTTGTAACCTGGTAGGGAGGATTCCCCGTTAATAGGCCCACGCATCGCGAATATGAATTAATCGGGCCAGTAGGTTTCAAATACGTGATGGTTAGTTATAGCAAATTGCACTGTTCCAGATTACATGGTCTCTTAGCTTCCGGTTAAGCACTATTGTAACAGTTAAGATTCTTAAATACTTATAGTTTCAATTGCTTTCAAGAACCATACCTGGGGGATATTTCTGTTGATTTTGGTAAGAAGCATTGTCCTCTGATTTTGAAATGCGGGAATACCTAAATTAGAATTTTCCTGAAACTAGACCTGGTTAATTGAACTAAGGTAATGTCCCAAAACTGGACCTTAGTATAACATGAGACATTAAAGTCTATGCCAAATTATCAGAATAACCCTTTCCTAAGACTCAGGTTATGATAATTTCTTCTGAGGTTATGAATGGCACCACTAAGGAGTGGTGGGATGGATGAGATCCCTCCACCCATTAATCAAAGGTCCCAGGTTCGAGCAGCAAGTACTAGGGAAACCTCTAGTAGGAAACGCTTCCCTCTGTAATGGGCCTTACGCATCGGGAATCCAGATTAGTAGGCCCATGAGTTTCGGATACCAGATAGTTATACAAAAAAAAAAAGGGTTATGGAGGGCATCAGAGTTTATCTTTTGGTTATTTGAAGGCATCAGTATTTAACGTTTCTGTTGGACTGTGACAGGTGAAGATCTCAACCTGTGGATATTTAAGTCCTCTGCTGGATTATGCATTCTCTAAAGGACTGCTTTTGTTTGAAGAAAACTGGACATTTGCCTGAGGCCTATGACACTCTTGCTTCTGAGACTTGTTGTGAGTTAAGAATGCCACTTGGGCCCTCTATAAATATAAATTAGTGCTAAATATATTTGTTAGTTTGATGTACTTATGATTGTTTCCCTTGTTCTTGTCCCTTTTACTTGTTCTGACGAGAGCTGTGCAATGGTCTAGATATATATACGTCATTAATTGGATAATTAGGACATCTAACCGGAAAATGTTTCGTCCAGTAGTGTCCAGAATATTCACGATATAAGAGCAGATCATAATAATCATATATCACCAACAACATCCTTCTCAACATGGGAAACTTATGCAAAAAAAAAAAAAAAAATCAACTTTAAATTCTACATTGAATAGTGACATGTTGTTATTTAGAGCATCTCTTATCTGATGTGAGATGTCTACTTGATTTTGTGATCTTCCAGAAAAACAATGAGTAAAATGGAAAATATTTTGATATCTACAATATTACTATCCATATAAGTCTTGTTTAAAATGGAATTTAGCCTCTTAGAGTGCTCTGATGTTTTGTTGCAGTTAATGTGAATGAAGTGGAGGCCTTATTTATTCTATTCAATAAACTAAGCAGATCCATAATTGATGATGGTCTTATTCACAAGGTAATTTTATCTTGAAAAGTTAAGAGTTAGCTAGGCTTTTGTTTGTAGGAAGAGATGTTGATAGTTGAGGGTTCTAATCTAGTTGAACACATCGGAATAAGGCATAATATATAACGTTATATCAAACTCATTTAATAAATAGTTGTTTGTATGTACGAGCTTTGACACAAATATGCAGTGAAACCAAGCAAAATTGAATTACTTGGCAGTTGAAATAATGCATCAACATAAACTAATACAGAAGGCTATGGTGTTTGCTTTTGTGAGGCATTAGAGTCGTAAATTTTGGATAAACAAAATAGTTATTTTCTTCTCGAGTTCCTTGTCTTTTTCCCTTCCTACTTCTTTTTGCTCTTCTGGAAAGGCCACTGGTATTCTAATTTTAACTTATTCTCTAAATGTTTGAGAGCCTAACATCTGTGATCTTGTCATGCTCCAAAACATACCATTTTTTTGACTGTTGTGCTAAGGTCGAATGTCAAAAGAAACAGAATGTTTTTACCTTTGATATGTTTCTCAAGACCTTTGATATGTTTCTCAAGCTTTTTCCGAAGATTCAGATAGTTCTGTGAAGCAACTCTGTCGCATTCTAGATAGCAGTTAACGATTTCAAGCATTTTGGCTATGAAGTTGTGGATGATTTCTAATCTTCAATGCAGGAAGAGTTTCTCCATGCTCTTTTCAGCTGCAGTCATAAGTAGAATCTTTTTGCAGACCGAGTAAGTAATTCATCCTTTCTGGTATAATTCATTAAAACATTTGTTTGCCAATCATATATGAGATTGACTGTTCTGTTGAAACATTTCACCTACGAACAGCTTCCAAATGTTGTTGTGGATATAGCTGATTTTCATTAATTTTAGTAGTCGCTGTTGCACCGAGTTAACTATTTTATGAGCTACCTTGAAACTTAATCTGAACAACAACAACAAACCCAGTGTGACCCTATATCTGAGAAAACGATGAAAAGATCAAAACATGTATACAAGAATAATATCCGTCAATTCTTGAAAGTGATATAGTTCTCTAGTTAAATTCATAGATTGTAATTGTCCAACATGTCATCTTTTATTTTCTAAACAAGAACGCATTCTTTCTTGTCAAATTATTGCAGTTGTTTGAGTTATTTGATCTTAAGCATAATGGGATTGTTGAGTTTGGAGAATTTGTTCGGTCGTTAAGCATATTTAAGGCTGCTGAAGCAGACAAAATCATATGTACGAGATATGACTGGAATTTCATTTGTTATTTTTCTTCTTCTCAGCCACTTCTTTACTTTAGAAATATTGTTACATGACAGCTATGTACATTTTTTTTTTCTATTCACTCATGATCTGGCCCGGTCGACCCAATCATGATATTGAAGGAGGGGACCTTTTCTCGAAAAAAAAATTCTTGCAACTACGAAAACCACAACACAAGCACCCCTTTTCCATTCATTCTATCTAAGAAAAAGAATTTAGCATAGACCACGACCCCCCCATCTTTTCATTTCTTTATCTATATGAAACCAAATGGGCGAGTCTTTATTATTGATTTGGGCCCTGAACTCAATGAGAGTGGGGATTCGCTCCTCTTCGGGCAACTCGTCCACGTCTGCAAGATACCTGACGGCGTCTGCTAATTTTTCGAGCGTGAGCTCGTCCTGCGCTCCTGCCTGACGGACAAATCTTTTGCCTGCCCACAGATTTCTTGCAAGAGCCTGCCACACTGGGCGGCATTCTCTTCAGTCTCCCGATGCAATTGGGCAATTTCAGCAGGAGAAAGGCCTACTGGAATCTCGTTGAGGTCTGGAAGCGCAGGTGCAGGATCCGCGCAAAAGGCTATTGAAGGGGCGGCGAATGCTGGAAAAGCTAAAGCAAACCAGAAAGGATTTTTTTTCAAAATAGTACTTGTGTTTTTAGCAAAAAAAATCATAAGGAAACATTATGATTATGAAAAGCAAAATCTTACTAAAGAGAGAAGTCTATTAGACAATAAAGTACATATACTATATACACTATATACGATATTCTGAGAAAAAACCTCAGGATTAAATAAAAGAAAGATATATACTAAAAACAAACTATAATGATATTCAACACTTTATGGGTGTTGACCCAAGTAGGCCTAGGCCAAGACAAGACGCCTTCCTTTACTCTGCAAATAGCCCGATGACTCTTCACAAGTAGGCTTGGCGCGACGTCGATTTGAAAAGCAAGCTTCATGCTTATTATCTTCTCTTTATCTAGAACTTCACTCTGCTGAAAAAACGTCA
>NC_083345.1:99241220-99242162 GCF_019175385.1 Lycium barbarum | reverse complement strand
CTAAAAAGGCATAGTATATAAATATGGAATACGAAGTCGGCTTTCTTTTCTCGTGAGTTCCGCAGCTCGGGGAGATCATTCCATTTCTCCCTACCTAATTCGAATTCAAAGCAAAAGAGTCATGCCGCTGACAAAGATGAGCTCTACCAGTCTTTCCTTGGCTCTGCTCGCTCGTCTACGCTCCGCCCCAGCAAGTAATTTCGTTTTAGTCAAAAAAAAGGCAATCAATCAGAGAAAATACGTCAGAAAATCCTTCGAAATTGTGGACCCTTTCCCCTGCGCAGTCAAGTCTGCTATATAAGAGCGAAGACTTCCTTCAAGAAGATGTCGTTGAAAAGCATGGCGCGGATCGCTAACAGGCTTCAACTTGTCTTCAAGAAAGTGATAAGCCTCCTTTCGTATGTTTGAATAGGGGGATTTGTCCAGAATTTGCGAAATATTCTCTTCCGACAGGATTCAATCAAAAAGCTTGTCTTGGACAAGGCCTTTTCTCTCTAGTACCTGAAGGTCGAAATATTCCATATCATAAATCTTCCTAAAATGAGGAACACTGATGGCAGAATCGCCATTTTGCCGAACAAGGGCATCATAGTCCCCCGGGGTGTTCTCAGGAGGAAGATTCTAATCTAAATTGTTTTGTAGGATCCTGATACGGTTATAGATTTCCGCCTCATTTTCTGCGGCGATTACATTCCTAAACGTAGTGAGCGATTCAGAACTTGATGAAGGTTCCATTTCTGCAGGCTGTGAATTTGCACTTTCATTCGAAAGCGATGAGACCGCAAAAATCAAAGCTGCGGGGAGCTCGAGAAAAGAGCCAAAGGAATCAAGAATAAAGAGCCGAAAAAGGCAACAAAAGAGAGAAAGGAAGAAATCAAAAAGGAGAAAAAGAATCATACTTCTTCTTCGTCCTCTTCTTAACATACTTCTTCTTCGTCCTCT